>NC_056731.1:1998593315-1998640815 GCF_019279795.1 Protopterus annectens
ATTAGGGACTATTCTACAGTGAAGTGTTATAACGACACCAACATCAGTATAGGGATTGGGGGATGGGTGGAAACTTTAGATACCAGGGATTCTACATTGCGCCATAATGGTACTTGCAGAGGTATGGGCATCAGGGAGTGGGGGATGGGGACACTAGCCACCAGGCATTCTAGACCAGTATCATAATGTCACGTCAATAATTATGGTATTGGGGGTGGGGGGGACCTTGTCAGGGACAGGTACAGAGACTGTGGTGTGAGTGCATGTGTGTGCGTGTGTTTGAATGTGTACTTCTGTGTATAGGAGAATGATGGGGGAATGCCATTGCCTATATGAGCAGCAGTTTCCTACTGCAATGTGCAGATCAACAGTGATTTGCACATTGCACTAGTGACTATGATTCAGAGATATGCAAGTTAGACAATAATAAGGTCTTTCCTCATTATAGCTAACATGTCTCTGAATCACAAAATACCACATTATAGAAGCACTGACTTTACAGCTTCTGCTAGACCCTTGTATGAATTCTTGGGAATATCTAACCAATCAAAATAAGTCATCTATTAAGGAAACAATTTAAATTAATTTCATATTTAACTTGGTATGACATCTGGACAGAGGAAGGATGACAAGGAGACATGGTGGTAGAATGAGGAAGTACAGGAGAGTATACAGGCAAAGAGGTTGGCAAAGAAGAAGTGGGATTGTCAGAGAGATGAAGAAAGTAGACAGGAGTATAAGGAGATGAGGTACATGGCAAAGTGAGAGGTGGCAAAGGCTGGACAGGATTAGGAATAAGTATATTAGAGGGTCAGCCCAGGTTGGAAGGTTTGGAGACAAAGCCAGAGAGGCAAGATTATGTTGGTTTGGACATGTGCTGAGGAGGGATGCTGGGTATATTGGGAAAACGATGCTAAGGATGAAGCTGCCAGGTAACAGGAAAAGAGGAAGGCCTAAGATAAGGTTTATGGATGTGATGAGAGAGGGCATACAGGTGGTTGGTGTGACAGAGCAAGATGCAGAGGACAGGAAGAAATGGAAACAGATAACCCGCTGTGGTGACCCCTAATGGGAACAGCCAAAAGATGATGATGATTTAAGACCTTTTGGTTTTATGTTTTATAGCTCATGAACATTTACTTTTAACAGGCATACTTTTAAATTCCCCAAAGCATAAATGAAATATTAAAGTTTACCATGGTTTATACATGGCAAAGTACAATAAGCCAACTCATGTTCAGTTATGTACTAACAGGATAATGTACCTACATACACAGTTTATACATAAAAAGGAAAAAAGTCACGAAGCTGTCTAAACAGAACAGTAATACAATGAAAAAGTGACAGATCCTTAAATATAACAACCTTTGATAAGACAGTAAAGGTCTTATCTACTGTACATATTTTTATTGATTTATCTGAATTTGTTTACTGGGGCAGACTTCTGATTTGTCCTTTTAAATTTCCAATCTAATGGAGTTTCGGCAAAGACATTTCGGCAATGTGTGATTCGTTTATATGGGCTTTCATTCTTTTGAAGCAGGTCCATATATATATATCTATATATATGTGGTACAGGGGTACTTGTCCCCCTGCTTATAGTTGGGGAAGAGTGATATGGTTTGTCTTTTATTTGTATATATATATATATATATATATATATATATGTATATATGGCAATTCTAAATCTTGAATCTCAAAAGACTGAAAACAAAATCTCGAAAGCTCAAAATACTGAAACTCAAAATATCGAAAAAAAAAAAATATATATATATATATATATATATATATATATATATATATATATATATATGTGGCAATTCTAAATCTCGAATCTCAAAAGACTGAAAACAAAATCTCAAAAGCTCAAAATACTGAAACTCAAAATATCGAAAAAAAAACACAGGACACCAACACTTACTATATTTCAGCACAACTACATACAAAAACATATTACTCTTCTCCAACTATAAGTAGGGGGGCAAGCCCCACTGCACCCCCAACACCCCCTGCTACTTAAATATATCAACGCCAAGATTGCACTTCACTACACTAAACTGAGTTGTGTTGTAGTATAACAAATTAGAACATGACTAAGGTTACAACAGGCAGCCATGAAGCATGTAATGGTATGTTTGCCATTTTCTGTTGTGAAGTGCTATCTCTGAGTTGATATATTTAAGAAGCAGGGGGTGTGGTGCAGGGGTGTTTGTCCCCCTGCTTATAGTTGGGGAAGAGTGATATGGTTTTTCTTTTATTTGTTTCTGTATGTAGTTGTTCTGCAATATAGTAAGTGTTGGTGTCCTGTGTTTTTTTTCGATATTTTGAGTTTTCGAGATTTTGGTTTCAGCCTTTTGATATTTGTGATTTTGAGATTTGAGATTTAGAAGTGGACCAATATATATATATATATATATATATATATATATATATATATATATATATATATATATTACTTTTGTTTATGAGGTTTGTCTCATTAGGTTTAGTCAAAAAAAACTTTTCAGTGGAAGCCAGGAGAGAAAAGCTCCAACATATTACAAACATTTTAAAATGGACATTCAATAATGTACATGAACATACATTAAATAGTATACATTAACAATTACACATATATTTGCTAATTAGATTATATTCATATGAAATAAAGGAAACTATTATAGTATAAAAGATACATATTTAGTAGATGCAGAACACTGAGCATTTGAAGAGGTATGTTAGGGATTTGTCAAATTGATAACAGATGTGATCAGTGATTAGAAATCCAAGGAAATGGAAGTGAGGGGAAGGAATTAGAAGGGTAGGAAATGTTAATGTTGTAGTTAAGAGGTGAAGCATTAAACAGGTTTAGAGACAATTACATATGGTTATCATAAGGTTTATATTAGAAGTACGGAGGTGAGGTGGTGAACAGTGTCACAAAACTATGTATATGAGATGCAAGTAAAACTCTTTAGGTATTGGTGAAGACTGGTTGTTTGGCATAGGATTCTGAGTAAAGTGAAATGATTTCATGATATGACAAGCTGAAGACGAGATGAAATACACTGCTATTAACAGAGTTTCTTTCGTATGACCAGTCAAACTTCAAAGGTGTACACATTCATAAACCCGTACTTTTGTGATTTTGTGTGCGTGTGCGTGTGTGTGTGTTTGTGTGTTTTTGCAAGTGTATGTCTCAAATGTGTGTATGTGTGTTTGAGGGGAAGACAAAATACTTCCCACATGCTCCTGGGAAAGGCTGTCACAGATTTACTAGTGGTATCTCCTTATGGCCAGACAATAAGGTAATGATATTGCCACCAGCCAGTCACTGTCAGGCTCTTACAACGGTATCCAATTATACTGAGTAAAATCAATGCTAACATAAATGGTAGAGTGTAACCCAAGCAGCAAGGCTTTTCTGAGTGGTCAAGGTGTCGCTAGATGAAGCACAATTACTCTCAAGATGTTAAAAGTAATCTCTAAAAGACCAGCCACAATGAAAGGTATAAAATAAATATTTAATAATGAATAATAAAATAGAAAACATGAGAATACTAAATATTTAAGTACAATAAACATCAGAGTTTCAATCACAGGAGAAATAAAAATAACACAATTGGACAGATTCAAGTAGATGCAGAAAAACAATACTTAACTAATTTCACTGTAATTCCTGACTGTCTGAAGAAGAACTGTTCCCTATCTAACTTAATTAATACAGCAAGGCAAGAGTATTTATTTTATTTTTATTTATTTGACATTTGTTTACCGGGATGGTCCGACTGGATAACAGGTGTCGGTTTTCAGCGGAGACCCGGGGAGAAAAGCTCCACAAAAATACAATAGTAACAATAATTAGGGTCTATGTTAAATCATCAAATGCTTAAAAAGTGAATGATGATTTATCAAACCCATGTAAGCGAAAGCTTATAATCTCGAATGCTTAGAACAGTGATTATTTTCCAAGGGAAAAAAAATCACTGTTCCACAAAACAAAAAAGAAGTTTAAAACATTACATAAAGTGGGGCCTTTGCCCCCCACACCCACCTACTTAAATATACTAACTCCAAGATCGCACTATGGTCACGAAAACGTCAAAGTAACGGAAGCATCCAAGTGACTTCTTTCCCATGGAAAGAACTTGATTATATGCTGTTTTGCTATTTTGACTTTTTGTGCTTTCAAGTTCGATCAAGTCTTTGATCACTTAATAGGAACCCCAATATTTATTAGTGATAGTTACAGGTTACATAGTTTATGTAGACAGTAGTTAATAACATATTACAAAAAAATAAACAGTGTTGTAGAGAACTGTATTAAAAGCAGGAGTTACAAAAGTTAAAACAATGTTGTACAGACCTCTGTTTAAACACATGTCTATTATGATTTGATTGTTTAGTGAGCATAGTGTTGGAGTGTCAGAGGGGGAAGAAAAAAAGACAACATATGTACAGTATTTAAAAAAGACACATCATATGTACAATATTTGCATAAAGCATTTATGGTACACATTAGATGCATTCAAGGAAGTGTAAGGAAATGAGCAATACTGAGCACATAAATACACAAGAAACCTAGGGAGAACAGCACTCCTATAAAGAAGTGAGAGTTTAAGGTGGGACATTGCAGTTGCATAGCCAGTTAGTGAGAAGGTAAGATTTAAGGAGCTGTTGAAAAGTGGAAGTTCTGCTTTGTAGTCTAATGTCAGGAAGGAGCCTATTCCAGGTGCTGGCAACTTTGTTAGGGAAGAGGGATTCATCAGAGGTGTTTTTACATGGAATTTTTTTTCTGTCAGGGCTTTATTGGTGGTGTGTAATTGTCTATTTGAATTGCAGAAGTATAACTGTAGAATTGTAGAAGATTACATGCTGAATTCCTTACTTCCACAAGGCAAGTGATGATCTTCCAACGTCTGACTACAACTGAACTGACTGTGATAAGTGTCATAGATTTTTATATCAGGTTGCAAAGAAAACAAAACAAGCTGATCTCTGAGTTCCATCCCCTCAATCTTGGTTAAAAGAATAACATCACATCTGATCACATGGTAGAGAACAGACTCAAAGCTTTTCTAAGATCTGTTGCAGTATTTGAAAATTATAGAATTCTTTGTTTAAACATAACATCTAATCAGTTATAACACTGTTGATACATTTTTAACAGAAGCATCTGTACAAGTCAGCGTGATAGTCAAATGACAGAAAATTATTTACAAAACTATTTAGAAAACTCCAACCAAACATGCCGGCACATGCCACACATGCACTGGCTCACTCTCCCTGGCACAGATGGGAATACCTCAAACCATCACAAATAATATTTTCTATCACTGAGAATATGTTATCACCCTCCCAAAATGCAGGCACATATGAAATAACAGCTAACAAAAGCATAATGTTAAATTTGTTGTAGACATGTTTTTATAAAAGACCCCCACTATTATTCTACTGGCTTAACATAAGAACTAAAATAATATTTATCTTTCAATTATATTTTCTATCATTTGAAATGTTATGTAAAATAGTTTTGACAAGAGCAGACTAACATACATGCATTCAAAGTTCATAGGTTCATAGGTAGGTACTAGGCTATTAGCCCTAGGGCCTATACAAGCCTAGCCAAAAAGGTACCTGACCTTCACCACCCAAGAAAATTATTTTCCTGTACCCCTGTCGAGCAGAGCTACAGAAGTGATCCCTGGGGTGAATTTCCTATTTCCCATCCAATCATCAAGATTTTTCTTGAAGAGTGCTAATGAGGAGCTCTGTTTGACATAGATAGGTAGTCTGTTCCAGAGTATGAGAAGTCTCTGGGACAGGAATCTATCACCCCATCATGTTCTGTTTATTGAGGTGACAAGGTTTAGGTCCCTAGAGCGTGTAGCTCAGAGGGATTGGGATTTCTTTAAGTGAAGCATGTCCAACAGCTCTGGGTTTGACATAGCTTTGTATGTTAGGCAGAGATCGCCTCTGAGTAGGCGATATGCGACAGAGTAAAGCTAGAGTTTTTTGAGGCAGTCTGCGTAGGGCATCTGTTTGAGGCCAGTAATCCTCTTTGTGAGGTATTTCTGTGGCCTTTCCAGTTGTTGTAGATGACTTGTGAGGTACATACCAAAAGAGGCGTTGTACTCTATAATGGGTCTAATAAGTGATGAGTAGGGGGGAACAATGACCTCTTTTTTTCTGGATGAGAAACCTTTTGTGATGAGGTCAGCCACGTAGAAGGATTTCCTGACCACTGTGGCGATGTGATTATCAAAGGAGAGACTACTGTCCACCTGTGTCCCAAGGTCTCTTATCACACTTTCGGCGTTAAGCAGACTACCACTTATGTGGTAGTTCATGGGTACAGAGTTTTTACCAAAGGGGATGAGAATACACTTTTTGGCATTGAGCTTCAACACCAGGCATCTGTCTCAGTGAGGCCCTTTTGTAGTATGTCCACATTGTTAGGAGTTTCGATTATGGCTCCTAGTTTGCAGTCATCTGCAAACTTTGTTAGCCAAAGACCTTCTGTGTTAGCCTGTACTTCAGAGAAGTAGATACCAAACAGGAGAGGACCCAGGACTGAACCCTGTGGTACTCCACTTGTCACTGGTCTGAAGTCGGATTTGGAATCTGCTACTTTCACAGTATGGGTTCTGTCCATGAGCCATTTGGCAACCCATCTTGTGACATAGGGATTTATACCTAGATTAGTGATTTTATCTATAATTCCAGAGTGGGGGATGGTGTTGAAAGCCTTGTCGAGATCTAGATAAGCTGTGTGAACCACCTTACCCTCATCTATGGCTTTGTTGACTGCTTCAAAGAAGTCAATCAGGTTTAGGAGACATAATCTGCCTTTTACAAACCCGAATTGGGTAGGGTCCAGGGTTTGTAGATTACCAATGTCTTTGTTTATGAGTTCCATGATGATACGTTCCATGGCCTTGCAGACCCAGGCTCATCAGGCTAATGGGGCAGTAGTTCCCGGGGTCTGTCGTGGCTCCCCCTTTGTGGAGTGGGATAACCGTCATGGTGCACCATTCAATGGGCACTTAAGTGCAGCCATTCCCTTGCATTTGTAGTTTTTAGCTCATTCATTTTATAAAATATTGTGGAGTTTAGCTTTTCTTATAAAATTTTCAGAACATGTCTTTGACACTGTTTCAGAGATGCAGGCAGTTGTATACAGTACAGTTTCAAATTCAGGTCAGAGTCTCCAGTACAATAAAAATGGCAATGTTTCTAAAATATTCAGGATGATAAATAAAACTATCAAAAGATAGCTATATATTGATGCTATTACACTAAGCCTAAAAAAGACTACTGATTTCATTATAATACCAAGATTTTCAGTCTTGTGAAAAAAAGATGTTATTTGATTTTCATTAAAATTTAAGGCACAATTACTCTACTGTCTTTGAAGTTAAGAACACATTTGAATGGAATGTTACTGCTAACTGTTTCTGTACAATTTATCTCCAGAAATTTCTTAAGACTGTATAAAACCATTCTGGAAACCCTAACCTCTGTAGATATGAATCAGAAAAGTAAAATGTGCCAATCATAGGTGCATAACCTACATAAAATAGTCAACAAGTGTGGGGGTAGTACTGACTGTACAAGTGAAGAAAGTAAACTTCTTAGTTTTCAGCCTTTATGACATTGCAAAACAACAATTTGTTGTGCAAAATATAAAATTACAGTTTTATACAAAGAGTTATTAGTACAAGAATAGGGAAGAAGTGGCATTTGTTTACTTGTACTGACCAGGGATATCTCATGTGCATACTTTGTTTTATGTGAATGGCTCCTCTTTTCCCAAAAAAGCATCTTGTCAAGTTTGCCCTATGTGTTCTTCTTGGCTGTTGTGCCCCCCTCCCCCTTACTAAGATAAACATCATCAGGGGTTGCACTATTTGTGGATATGGTGAGTCAAGTAAAGTGAATCCTAATCTTCCTTCTTCACTATTAGGAATTTATTCTGCTTGCACAGATCTTCCATTGGTCATTACAAGTAATCATGAAGTTTCATTCACATACATATGTAAGCATAACACTATTGTACCTACTGTACTGAAGAAACGTTAGTAAACGGAATATGTTTTTTAGAAAGCAGGGTATGTCTGTGAGGCAATCATTTTACAGACTGTGTATAACAGGTCAATCCTTTTTTGTACTGGTGTGATCGTGTTGTTAATTTTATTGTTTCTAGCAGAATCTGTATTATATGTTTGAAGTTTCTGAACGATTAAATATTTCAGTTTCTGTTCAAGATAACACCTTTGAAAGTTTTGTACAACATAACACAACACTTTAAAGCACTAATGAAATATATGCCATAACAAAAATTCATTATACAGATCAAGATTTTTAACTTCCTTGTAATTTCTTGAGAGACAGATAAAAGACAATGGAGAGTGACTAAGTTAAACGCACTATACTACAGGCTAACATAATTAAATAGTTTCCTTTAAAACGTTATCCGTCTAAATATGCCAAGCATTTTAATGCAGCAACATACTTCATGATGTCATATACAAGTATTTTCTTGGACTATTATTATGGGGGGAGGTAAGAGCTTTTCAAATGCTCAGGTTAAAAACACATAACCCTCTTCAGCTTGCAAATTACTGAAAATACTTCCCTCTTCAAGCTTTCTCATTTTTTATTTATTTTTTTTCGCAGATTAATACAACACAGACTCCATCATCTCAGTTTGGAGAATGTATTCTATCACCTAATCCGTACCTCCAGCATCTTGGAAGTAACGCCCTCTGTTCCGCAGGTGCAGCGAAGGCCCTGCCCACACGGATTACAGCTGTCCGCGCGACGTGTTCACTGCGCTTCATCTATGGCTGACGTCATCCTTGGGCAGGCTGTGGTACGGTGTAACACCTGAAGCGGCTGTGGAGATGGGTTTTCAGTGAGAAACGATAGGATTATACATGGTGGAGCGATTTCTTTCTCCCCACACCTAAAGGTGAGCCGTTAGGTTTAGATGACTTTTTGGTAAAATTATTTAGGGTGTCACTGTCTTTGTAGACAGCTAATAAGATGGAATTCATGTGTCTATTCCTATGTGTATATGTTGAACAGGCGGTTGCTGGGAATTAGGGTGTGAGACAGAAGGGAAACGCAGTTCCTGTTTGGATTACTAGGCTAACAGGATGATCGAGTTCCCCCTTCAAGTGCGGATGCTGGTGACGCGGATGAGTTATCCTTGTTTTGCGTGGTTCGTGTTTACCAACGTTTGATTCCTGTCAGGAGTCTGTTTTGCAGCACTGATACCGTGATTGGCTGTTCTTTTCCTCTGTGAAACTGCGGCCGATTTTGATATATTTCTGCATTGACTACAACACCTTAACTGTTTGTGCATTACGAATACAATTTACACAGTTTAATGATTGATTAAACAATCCGTGTTGTCAGTGATGTGAACAAAACGAAATAACAACACTAAAACGTTGTCACAACTGAAGGTCGTGCTATTGCCAATGAAGTGTTGTGACATAAAGAGAAAGACCAGCTTACTCCATTACATAGTTCGTTTTTTTTTAGTGAATGTAACGTTGTGGTGTTTTTGCAGTTATTTTAAAATGTTAGAAGTAGAAAATCTGATTAAGTTTTATAGCGGTGCAAAATAAGGTTGTCCTTTACAAAATGATCTTGTTCCCAGATGCTCAAATTTTAAACTAAGTCGTGGTATAGTGCACCTGGCATGTATTTATTGTCAGTCCTGCTAGCCTTTATTTATTTTATTTATTTATTGTGTTTGTGTATACCATCGTCTAGCCTATTGTGCACACATGAAGTATACCTAGGTGTATAGATAGGTGTACACAGGCGTGGGTATGTGTAACTGTCTAAACAAGTCCATTGACCATGTACCTCTGGTGTTTCACACTGTGAATAAGCCTTTGCTAGCATTACTATACTGATCTTAAGAGAGAACCCCTGTTTTGACGTTTCCTTTTGGGCTTAAAACTTTAATGGTGCTGTTTTTCATTGTTGAAGTAGTATCTGTAATGATAAACACAAACATTTTGCTGACAGAAGCAGTAAACTATTGAATATGAGTGCAAGGGACTGCTGGCTGTAAGTTGAAGAACCAGAGAGCTGTCTAAAAACCATATGATATGTGTTCAATGTGTGTGTTTTATTTCTGTATATTGTAAATATTTCTGTATATTGTAAATATTTGTATAATTTAATGGTACATCATATTGTAAATATTTGTATAATTTAATGGTGCATCATAGAGTTTCACGCTCATGGACCATGGTCTAGTCCACTTCCCCCCACCATAAATAAAGTAAAACTTATTTGTTTATGCTTCTTTGGAATGTACTGCTGTTTACGATCCATTTACGTGATGTACCAGGGAGAAAAGTCCCAGAAAACATTTAAGAAGCATCTGTAACACAACAGCCATGATCTGAGCCTTAGCATCTTCAAGACATTGGTTACAGTGCAATTATCTGATTGTAACAGACATATACACAGTTAATGTCTGACAAAGCTAGAGAGGCAAGATTACGTTGGTTTGGACATGTGCTGAGGAGGGATGCTGAGTATATTGGGGAAAAAGATGCTAAGGATGAAGCTACCAGGTAACAGGAAAAGAGGAAGGCCTAAGATAAGGTTTATGGATGTGGTGAGAGAGGACATGCAGGTGGTTGGTGTGACAGAGCAAGGTGCAGAGGACAGGAAGAAGTGGAAACGGATGATCCGCTGTGGTGACCCCTAATGGGAACAGCCGAAAGAAGATGATGATAAACAGACATTATATTCACTATAAACATACAGGAAAAAGTGGACATAGTACCTGCACAGTCTTATGTTTAGGTTAGGCTACATGGACAGGACCACTTGCAGTAAACAGTTTAATAGTTCAACTTTTTCTAAAAAAATTGTGATGCGTGTTTAAGGCTGGATAGAAGAAAAAACTGTTTTACACGTAAAGAATGGATAAATTAAATCACCAACTCTCTCATTATTTAGGAATAGGCGTAAGACATCTTTGAGCAGATATAAGGTTGTCACGTGGTTTGCATCATCTGAGAGCATTAGTGAATGATGAATGTTTAGGAAAGTCGAGCAGCTTATGTGCAAATTTTAGTTGAATAAATAGTGAATGCTGACTGAGTTCTAGCCATTTTATACTATACTGCACAGTTTTTTTAGTGATGACCATCTGCAAAATTGGCAACATTGTTGCATGTTTGAACAAGCTATGGTGATGTAGTGTCCTTATTGGGATGACATACATAGAATACAGAAGTGTAGGTATCGGATACATAGACATTCTACTTCAAATGATTGGAAAGCCTTTGCCCTGTATAAACACGTTTTGTGGTTTCTCTTGGATATTACTGGATTTATGTGTTTGTCAGATTTAAGAGGATTATCTATGATTAATCATATAATCCTGATGGAGTTGACTTGTTCCTTTACTTAGCTATCAAGAAGTTAAAGTTAGCATCTACTGGTGGGGTTTTAGAGCTCCCATAATTTATATATACACACACACATACATTTGTTTAATGGGGTAGTGCACTGATCACTATTGACCAATTTCAGGCTCAGCCCGGGTGAAATGCAAAATATTTCACAAGCAGAAAATACAGAAATGTGAGCAATGACAGGATAGTTCAGACTAATTACATTGAAAAGAATGTGTGTATGCATTCCAGTGAACAAGAGGATTATCTATGATTAATCATATAATCCTGATGGAGTTGATGATTAATCATATAATCCTGATGGAGTTGACTTGTTCCTTTACTTAGCTATCAAGAAGTTAAAGTTAGCATCTACTGGTGCGGTTTTAGAGCTCCCATAATTTATATATACACACACACATACATTTGTTTAATGGGGTAGTGCACTGATCACTATTGACCAATTTCAGGCTCAGCCCGGGTGAAATGCAAAATATTTCACAAGCAGAAAATACAGAAATGTGAGCAATGACAGGATAGTTCAGACTAATTACATTGAAAAGAATGTGTGTATGCATTCCAGTGAACAAGCACAGTGCAATGTACTATCAAGCAATTTAATGTGCATTGTATCATGTATATGAGGACAAGGAGTAACTGCAAAGAATGGATCTAGTTTTGCTGATGTTTTGAAGAAAGCCCTTACAAAAAGCCATATAAAACAGTATTGTAGATTTGCTACATTTATGACTGAGTTGAATGGATAGTGTTTGCACAAGGAGGTCAACTGAGTCAGTAGCATATTGCACTAGTATGGCATTACTGTAGCAACAATAAAGTAGTAAAAAGGAGTAGAAGTGGACAATGTACTGAGTCTTGTAGAACACCATGAGATACAGTCATAGGATGTCATAACACTGAAAGTTGAAACTTTCCAGGTTATTCTTGCACTGTTTCATAACACTTGATTCCATAGTAGTTAAGATCATCAGGTGATTGTGTTTGATCCTGCAACCTTGTGAGGATTCTTTTGATAGGAATTCAGTAGTATTGCATATACATCACTGCAAAAGGCAAGAAGAGCCAAACGCTGGTGGATATTTAAAGCAGTTGAAGCCCACATAGTTTTATTAGCTGGACTATTGCATTTTCTAGTTTGCCAACACACAACTGTCTTTTGTAGAGTGATTTATGCGCATAGCTGTTAGGTGAACTACCGCTTTGAGTCTTTTAAATTCATCTTAACCTCATCCCTGGTTTGATATGTTAAGATTATACAACGCCATTATTTATAGACTATAATTTTTTTTAATTTCAACATTATACTATTCCTTTTTCAGTATTGTTATTTTGAGGACGTGCAGAAATGTGTGGTACTGTGCATCTGAATACTGTTGAACAAGGTGATTAATTTTCAGTTGCTGAAATAAATCAATCTGATTGTTCTTTGAGCCACTTAGTGTGGCTATTGTCATACAATTTTTTTTTCTTCTAATACATTTTTACTTTTTGGTTATTCTTGGTTTTAATTTCTCCACATCTTTTGGATTTTAATACCATGGTAGGAATGGATCCCATTCCTAAGTTGGGGTATAATTAAAGTTCATTGAATTGTTATTGCTTCAATCTTTAATGTTAACAGAAAGTACTCTTTGCAGCAACTACAGTGTGCCCAGAACAAACTCCTTCTGATATTCATATGATTTTTACATATATTGGTAGAATATCTAAATATGAAATATTAATTTTTATGAGTCCCATTGCTCATACTATCGGAACCATCTGGGTATCTTTCTTCCACACTGATCTGATTTCTGCCTGCAAATCCTGATATTTTAAGACTTTGTGTCTCCGTAAGTGAAATACTATAATTGCTGGGTGTAGCAGTTTCAGTGATCAATGCTACTTTTTTTTTTTCCACAGAGTACCTTATCTGGTTTTCTCTCATCTCTTTGAATTGTTGGTGATAGTTGATCCTGTATGATAAGACACTTCATTCTCTGTAATGCTTTGTGGTTCGTGTTTCCGTGCTTCTCAGCTCTTTCTATATATGCACAATCCCCCCCATTACGACAACCTTGATACATTATTGTGCCTTTCAGTGTACAGTGTACAGGCTATCTGCCATGAGTATGTCGCACCCAGCAACAAGGTGTGCAACTCTTTCTTCTTCTCCTCCTCCTTCCCTATATTTGTCTGCTTCTCCAGCATGCTCAATGGACTTTGTAAAGCAATGTGTACATAGTCCTCTGTCTTGGGCTGCCATTCTAAACCTTTCATTGTGTGGTTTTTAACTCACCTCTCCTTAACCATTCCTGCATTAAATCCTGATCAACATGAGGATGTTCAAGGAGATCTGTATATTTGCCACTATATTTTTGGCTTTTACACATTCTTTTCCTTCTCATCTGATCCTTCTCCTTATATTCTTTTTGTGGCACATTCAGTTGCTGTCTGATGTTTTCCTTCTTCTGGTTTGATTTACATATCTTGCTTGCCACCTGAATGCTTCTGTTAAACTAAGCAGAGATGTCATCTTAGACTTCCTCTCCTTACTATGTTTGGATCGGTTGAGGTCAGCAGGTAATGTAGGCAGTCCCATGACTGCAGATCAATACCTGTACTTAATGTTGAGGAGGCCCATACCTCCTTCAGAGTGTGGAATGTATAATCTTGTTATACACTGATTTTCATATATCATTTGATAAGCATGAAGCATTTTTCTTGTCTTTCTGTCCAATTTGTCCAGTACCTTTTGAGGCCAGTCAATCACACCAAAGCTTTTAAGTTAAAACAGAGAGACCAAATTGGTTAGATTGTCAGGGCTGTTTTCAATATTAGTTATAATCTCCTAAGTATTCCTTAGAGTCTTATTCACATTTGTTCATGTTTTATTGCCAATCCTTCAAGTCCCAAATATTTATACACTTGCTCACGTTCCTTTATATCACAACTGGAAAGACCACAGAAATACCTCACAAAGAGGATTACTGGCCTCAAACAGATGCCCTACGCAGACCGTCTCAAAAAACTACAGCGTTACTCCATCGCATATCGCCTACTCAGGGGCGATCTCTGCCTAACATACAAAGCTATGTCAAACCCAGAGCTGTTGGACATGCTCCACTTAAAGAAATCCCAATCTCTCCGAGCTACATGCTCTAGGGACCTAAACCTTGTCACCACAATAAGCAGAACATGCTGGAGGGATATATTCCTGTCCCAGAGACTTCCCATACTCTGGAACAGACTACCTATCTATGTCAAACAGAGCTCCTCATTAGCACTCTTCAAGAAAAATCTTGATGATTGGATGGGAAATAGGAAATTCACAAAAGAACAAGCTGCAAGAAAATATGAATAACAACCAGAACTGAGAAAAACACACTTTATAATAGCAAAGCTTTCGGATAAAATCCTTCCTCAATACTAATACAAACAAATCTAAAAACCAAATGGTTTAAATACTGAATACACTGAAGTCACATGACCAGCAGTCCAAAAATCATGTGACCACAAGTATATAAAACAAATCATTAAAATTAGAAAAAACATAACATTATCGCAACCTAGTATGTTGCAATTTAACAAGAACAGGTTTCAAGGTAATCATATTATTTAAACCTGGAAAATGGTCAGAGTTCAACCTAAGAATCCATTCATACTCTTTTAATTCAAGTAAATTACCACTATCACCACCTTTGGCAGGAGGCCGTATTACATCAATAACTCTAAAGGAGAATCTATGTTCAATACCTGAATCAACTATGTGCTTATACAAGGCATTACTGTCAATGGCCCTTCTAATCTCTGATTTGTGTTCAATGATGCGTTCTTTTAGCTTTCTAGTGGTCTTACCCACATAGAATGCAGTACATTTCACACAATTAGCTAAGTACACCACATTAAATGTAACACAAGTGGTAGAAAAATTAAACTGATAAACTTTACCACTAATAGGATGTTTGAACTTATCACTGCAACCAACCACAATATCAGAACAGCAGGAACAATTCAAACAGCCATACGTACCGGGCTTAGTGGTAGAAGTCCTCTCTACAGGCCTGAAAAAAATCTTTGTAACATAACATATTCTTCAAGAACTTCATATTTCTATATGAGAAAAAAGGCCTGTCACCAAGAATGTCTTTAATATCACTAGAGGCCATTAGTACAACCCAATTCCTCTGTATTATTTGTTTTACAAAACAAGTCAAGGTATTATAACTAGTAAGATACCTAGTGCATACTTTTGAACATTCTAGGTTAACAGAACCAACATCATCCCCAAGGAAAATCGGCTTCAATATTGTCTTCCTATTAACTAAAACTTTATTTTTTAAATCTAAAACTAGTTTAGAATCATAACCACTCTCCAGAAACTCTTTGGACATCTCATCCAACTGTAAATTAAATGTAGCATCATCAGTATTTAGTCTACTAACTCTATTAAACTGTGAAGTAACAATCCCCTTAAAGACATGTGGGACATGCATGCTGGAATAATTAATGTATCTATCAGAGTTGATCTCCTTTTTGTGAATACTGGTATGGATAGAACCCTCACGTAGTTGTATCTTAACATCCAAGAAATTAATCTCACTATCAGAGGCATCCATCTTAAATTTCAAGAAACTGGTAGTTGCATTTAAATAATGAACAAATTCATTCAACTGTGAAAGGGAACCTTTCCAAACCATAAAACAATCATCAAAGCGTTGATAAAAACATATATTACTTACAAAAGAATTATCCAAATTATAAATATAAGCTTTCTCCCATTGGTATAACACCAAGTTGGCATAAGTGTTAGCCACAGAAGTACCCATGGCTACACCCGTGAGTTGCAAATATAAGCATTCAGCAAACAGAAAAATATTGTTCCTCAAAACTACATCTAGAAGAGAACAAATATTCTCAACAGATCTATTCACAAGAGAAGATTGGGAGATCAAAATTGTCTGATAGACTCAATACCAAAATCATGCGGTATTACAGTAAAAAGGGATGCTATATCAAGCGTTACAAACAAATACTCACTTTGTCTACAGGAACCACCAATATTATTAAACCAAACACGCAATTTACAAAGGAAATCAGATGTATCTCTTAGCACAGAAGTGCATTTAGGTAAATATAGTTGCAATTGTGTTTGCAAATATATAGATATAGGTTCGGTGATCCACCCCACTCGCGATACAATTGGTCTCATGGGGGGGGGTTGATCACCGACTTGTGTATCTTAGGCAGCCCATAGAGACAAGGAATAATTGGACAAGAAACAGTAAAAAAATGAAATAAATCCAGAGTAATATCACCACTAATTTGCAAGTCCTAGATCACCATATTGACTTAACTAATACATCTTTTAACATCTATTGATGTAATACGTTTAAAAGCCTCAACATCATTCAGTAGAACAGAAACTAAAGATATATACTTAGGCCGATCCATAAGGACTACAGCCCCACCTTTATCGGCTTGTTTAATCACTAAATCTTTGCTCGCCTGTAGACGTTTGAGCGCTTGATACTCATCAAATGTTAAATTAAAGTGAGAAAATCTCAGAATACAACATTCTTAATTCCCTCTCACACAAATCATGAAATGCTGTAACCACAGGCATACTAGAAGGTATAAAGGTACTATGCCGTTTACATGAAACTCCATTAACGACAGAGTTACCAAACAAAACCTTTAAATTTACATTTCTAATGAAAATCTTAAGGTCTGTAAGCGCAGTCACTAGATCACCCTTCGCTGTAGGAATAAAGTTAAGCCCTTTATGTAGTACTGAACAGTGAGCAGAGTTCAAGTTAAAGGTTGAAAGGCTGAGAATGCCTTTAGTCATTTGCGACTTTTGCCCTGCCTAAAGGGCTCTCATTCTTACCTTTGCCTGGGATAACTGTTTGTCCATAAACGGTTTCCTTCTTGGAGAGAACTCAGTTACAGCCTCTGGCTGTTCTAGATGGCGTTTGCCAGAGAAATTAAATGTAAGTTGCTGTGCCTTCTTAACCACAGTGGGCACGGTTAGCCTCCGTCTTGCTTCGCTAAGTTCTGACTTAGAGCAAGCATTAGTGGAGTCTGCCAGATGTAGCCAAAGTATTCACTTGTAAGTGATTACCAGCTGCCAGAGCGGTTCATGTTGTTGTGCAATATCAACTGTAGTTTCAGAAAAGCCATCAAGAACATCTAAACTTCTCTTATTACTGCAGCATTAGGTTTAAAAGTTTGATCATTTTTCAGCCATGAGAAAATATGACCCCTTTGGAAGTCGTTGATATCACGCGTGAGCTTACGCTTCTTCGTCACTTCCAAACGGTCATCCAATGCTTGTTTTCTGTCAAGTAGCTGCTGATATAACTCACCCATAGATGCAAATACAGGCATATCCATTAATTCATTTTCCATATTTAGTATCTCATCTTTAAGTTCCTTCTCGATAGTTGAAAAGAATTAATTCATTAAACTCATGTATTCCAAACTTAACTTGATGTTAAGTTGCTGCCACCGCTTCAGGAGCTCAGGATAAGCGTTCCCATATGAAGGCATTTTGAGAACTCTGCATATCTAGATAAAGGCATCGTCCCACGTGGCTTGAGAGTTCTCAAAATGCCTTCATATGGGAACGCTTATCCTGAGCTCCTGAAGCGGTGGCAGCAACTTAACATCAAGTTAAGTTTGGATTACATGAGTTTAATGAATGAATTCTTTTCAACTATCGAGAAGGAACTTAAAGATGAGATAGTAAATATGGAAAATGAATTAATGGATATGCCTGTATTTGCGTCTATGGGTGAGTTATATCAGCAGCTACTTGACAGAAAACAAGCATTGGATGACCGTTTGGAAGTGACGAAGAAGCTCACGCCAAGATATAAACGACTTCCAAAGGGGTCATATTTTCTCATGGCTGAAAAATGATCAAACTTTAAACCTAATGCTGCAGTATAGTAATAAGAGAAGTTTAGATGTTCTTGATGGCTTTTCTGAAACTACAGTTGATATTGCACAACAACATGAACCGCTTTGGCAGCTTCGGGAATCACTTACAAGTGAATACGCCTACTTTGGCGACATCTACGCTTAGACTCCACGAATGCTTGCTCTCAGTCAGAACTTAGCGACAAGCAAGACGGAGAGGCTAACTCGCGTTCCACTGTGGTAAAGAAGGTACAGCAACTTACATTTAATTTCTCTGGCAAACGCTTTCATCTAGAACAGCCAGAGGCTGTAACTGAGCTGCCTTCCAAGAAGGAAACCGTTTATGGGACAAACAGTTATCCCAGGCAAAGGTAAGAATGAGAGCCCTTTAGGGCAGGGCAAAGTAAGTCGCAAATGACTAAAGGCATTCTCAAACTTTCAACCTTTAACTTGAACTCTGCTCACTGTTCAGTACTACATAAAGGGCTTAACTTTATTCCTACAGCGAAGGGTGATCTAGTGACTGCGCTTACAGACCTTAAGATTTTCATTAGAAATGTAAATTTAAAGGTTTTGTTTGGTAACTCTGTCGTTAATGGAGTTTCATGTAAACGGCGTAGTACCTTTATACCTTCTAGTATGCCTGTGGTTACAGCATTTCATGCTTTGTGTGAGAGGGAATTAAGAATGTTGTATTCTGACTGCAATATTCTGAGGTTTTCTCGCTTTAATTTAACATTTGATGAGTATCAAGCGCTCAAAAGTCTACAGGCGAGCAAAGATTTAGTGATTAAACAAGCCGATAAAGGTGGGGCTGTAGTCCTTATGGATCGGCCTAAGTATATATCTTTAGTTTCTGTTCTACTGAATGATGTTGAGGCTTTTAAACGTATTACATCAATAGATGTTAAAAGATGTATTAGTTATGTCAATATGGTGATCTATGATTTGCAAATTAGTGGTGATATTACTCTGGATTTATTTCATTTTTTTACTGTTTCTTGTCCAATTATTCCTTGTCTCTATGGGCTGCCCAAGATACACAAGTCGGTGACCAACCCCCTCATGAGACCAATTGTATCGGGAGGGGGGTGGATCACCGAACCTATATCTATATATTTGGAAACACAATTGCAACTATATTTACCTAAATGCACTTCTGTGCTAAGAGATACATCTGATTTCCTTTGCAAATTGCGTGTTTGGTTTAATAATATTGGTGGTTCCTGTAGACAAAGTGAATATTTGTTTGTAACGCTTGATATAGCATCCATTTTTACTGTAACACCGCATGATTTTGGTATTGAGTCTATCAGACAATTTTTGATCTCCCAATCTTCTCTTGTGAATAGATCTGTTGAGAATATTTGTTCTCTTCTAGATGTAGTTTTGAGGAACAATATTTTTCTGTTTGATGAATGCTTATATTTGCAACTCACGGATGTAGCCATGGGTACTTCTGTGGCTAACACTTATGCCAGCTTGGTATTATACCAATGGGAGAAAGCTTATATTTATAATTTGGATAATTCTTTTGTAAGTAATATATGTTTTTATCAACGTTTCGTTGATGATTGTTTTATGGTTTGGAAAGTTTCCCTTTCACAGTTGAATGAATTTGTTCATTATTTAAATGCAACCACCAGTTTCTTGAAATTTAAGATGGATGCCTCTGATAGTGAGATTAATTTCTTGGATGTTAAGATACAACTACGTGAGGGTTCTATCCATACCAGTATTCACAAAAAGGAGATAAACTCTGATAGATACATTAATTATTCCAGCATGCATGCCCCACATGTCTTTAAGGGGATTGTTACTTCACAGTTTAATAGAGTTAGTAGACTAAATACTGATGATGCTACATTTAATTTACAGTTGGATGAGATGTCCAAAGAGTTTCTGGATAGTGGTTATGATTCTAAACTAGTTTTAGATTTAATAAAGTTTTAGTTAATAGGAAGACAATATTGAAGCCGATTTTTCTTGGGGATGATGTTGGTTCTGTTAACCTAGAATGTTCAAAAGTATGCACTAGGTATCTTACTAGTTATAATACCTTGACTTGTTTTGTAAAACAAATAATACAGAGGAATTGTGTTGTACTAATGGCCTCTAGTGAGATTAAAGACATTCTTGGTGACAGGCCTTTTTTCTCATATAGAAATATGAAGTCCTTGAAGAATATGTTATGTTACAAAGATTTTTTCAGGCCTGTAGAGAGGACTTCTACCACTAAGCCCGGTACGTATGGTTGTTTGAATTGTTCCTGCTGTTCTGATATTGTGGTTGGTTGCAGTGATAAGTTCAAACATCCTATTAGTGGTAAAGTTTATCAGTTTAATTTTTCTACCACTTGTGTTACATCTAATGTGGTGTACTTAGCTAATTGCGTGAAATGTACTGCATTCTATGTAGGTAAGACCACTAGAAAGCTAAAAGAACGCATCATTGAACACAAATCGGAGATTAGAAGGGCCATTGACAGTAATGCCTTGTATAAGCACATAGTTGATTCGGGTATTGAACATAGATTCTCCTTTAGAGTTATTGATGTAATACGGCCTCCTGCCAGAGGTGGTGATAGTGGTAATTTACTTGAATTAAAAGAGTATGAATGGATTCTTAGGTTGAACTCTGACCATTTTCCAGGTTTAAATAATTTGATTACCTTGAAACCTGTTCTTGTTAAATTGCAACATACTAGGTTGCGATAATGTTATGTTTTTTCTAATTTTTGTAATTTTTCTAATTTTAATGATTTGTTTTATATACTTGTGGTCACATGATTTTTGGACTGCTGGTCATGTGACTTCAGTGACCTGTATTTAAGCCATTTGATTTTTAGATTTGTTTGTATTGGTATTGAGGAAGGATTTTATCCGAAAGCTTTGCTATTATAAAGTGTGTTTTTCTCAAATTGTGTACATTTGTTTTTCTCAAATAGGAAATTCACCCCAGGGATCACTTCTGTGGCTCTGCTTGACAGGGGCACAGGAAAATAATTTTCTTGGGTGGCGAAAGCCAGGGTACATTTTTTGGCTGGGCTTATATAGGCCCTAGGGCCAATAGCCTAGTACCTACCTATGAACCTATTCTTGTCCTAGGTTGGTTTTCTTGGTACCTGCTTTAAATGTTGTCTTTGCACATTTATCGAGAGCAAATGTCATTCTTACCTCATCTGAAAAAGTTTTAGCCACTTGCAGTTGTGCTTTCAACAACTCATCTGATGAACTATGTAATTTTAAGTCATCCACAAAAAGTAGACCTTTCAGTTACACATCTTACTGGGTTAAGGGCAAGACAAAACAGCGCTGACAGAGAATCACCCTGTGATATCCCCCTTTGAATTTTTATCCATAGGAAGTAATTTGCCCTTTAGTCATGGTTTAATTTTAAAGTGGTTTTGCCACTGTTACATAGTCGCTTTGATTGAACAGTGTAGAACATAACTTGCACTTCCGTAAGCTTATCCATGAATGTGGAGTTCTGTCCATGCTTTTTTTGTAATCTGTCCATGCCATACTTCTTCCCCTTTTTACAGTACTTCATTATGACTTTATTTAGCAACAAATGATCCTTTGTTCCTTTTGTTCTATAAGCTGTCTCTGTATCAGTTGCAGAATATACTTTGTACGTTGTTGGAAGGCAAGTTATTGGTCTGTAGTTTTTTTTTGGATGGCTTACCAGTTCACTCTTAAGGAGGAGCATCATTTTTCCTGTTGTGTGTCTTTTGGAGATGTGCTATAAGTAGTTGTTACTCAAAGCTAAATCTTCATGTAAAGATATGAATACTTTTAGCCAGAATTTAGATACTGCATTTTGGACTAGGGTTTTCCAATTTGGAGCTTTTCCTTAATCTTGCTTCAATTTGTCTGTCCGCTACTTCATCCCTTTTCATATTGTGTACATTTAAACTACTTAGTATTTCTTTTACTTTTTTATTCATTGTTTATGTTCTACAGGGTCATCTTAGATATTTCTCCAAAAATGTGTCTGTCTATGCTTTTTTCTGCTGTTTTTTCTATTCCTTTTGGTTTTTCCCAGTTCTGTATAGAACTTTTTTGGGTCATCAATGAATTGCTTATTTTATACTTTTCCTTTTATATTCATCTGTGAATCTTGTAAGTTTTCTGTCTGTGCTGATATGTTGAGCTTATTATTTGCATCTGTGTATAATAGATCCTAATCTGTTGTGATACTGCACATTGCTTTTATCACATATATCTTTCTAAGTATTGTTGCTGATCTGTTCCCTCTTCTGTGATCCTCTAACTGTGACACTTCTTGTATTAGTTGCTTATTGTTTTCTGTATTCAGTGATTCCATGATTGCATTTTATTTCTTCCCTTCTTTCATTATTGCTCTGCAATTTTTAGTAAGACTTCATCTGTTTCAACTTAGCTGCACATGTATCTAATATATTTGTTATATTACATGTATTTCTATTAATAGTCATGATTACTGTGTTCATCTGTTTTGTAAGACTTCTAACATTTTGGGACTGTCTTACTTTCTGTAATCTATTATCCTTCATTGATCTTAATATGTTTGTTCATCTCTGTTAAATCAATCAGCTCTTCCCTTCGATAATTTCCTTCTAAACTAAGGGTACATTCTTTGCTTCGTTTCCTGCGGGCATTTTTCATTAAGTTCCGGACCATTTTCTGCTGACATATTCTTTTCAGCTGCATCCTGCGTCACCCGTTACTGTCTCATATGGAAACTCATTGGCTTATCACTCCACAGCATTGACTGAGTCTGAATTGCCACCGTTTCCTGCTCCTTTCCTTGTTGTGCAACTCCAACTGAACTATTGTAGTACTGAAGGCTGCAGAGCATCTTCATGTGGCAAGTGATCATGTGCTTCCTATTCCACCTGTTTCTCCCTAATTTGGGGACTCCCTGTTCCATCATGCTGTGACCTTACCCGAGTTGAATTTCCTACACTAAATCCTTCACTTCATGGGTATTCCATAACTTCAGTTTCTTTTTCTTTAATTTCTGCATTACTAATCCTCTTTTCTACTTCCCCTCTGATGTTCTTCGTTCCACATTGCTGCAGTCCTTACTATTGGGTAGTCCGCTGTCCAGTCGGCCCGAATACCAGAGTATATGGCTGACGTCGGTCAGGGCGCATTAGACTGACGTCAGTACGTCAGGGTACTAATGCGCATGACCGACGTCATATCCTCAGTCTTTTTTGCCGCATGGTCCGATGCAGAAGCAGTTTTGCGAGTGCAGGTTGGCGTTCTGAAATATTTCCGAAACCGGAGTTTCAGACCGAATCAGAGTTGGCTAAGTACCCGTTGGGAACATTTTGGTTTTTCTTGCCTCAGTATTTTACCGGATGTCAGAAAAAGTGAATAACTGTATTTCTTGTGGGAAACAGATACCTCATAGGGATTACCATACCTTGTGTATACCTTGTTTAGGGCCTGAGCACGACGTTGTTGGTTGCCGCTCTTGTGCTAGGTTTAACAAACGCACTATTAAGAGGAGGTTAGACTGTGCCAGGTTAGTGTTTGGGAAGCGTTGCAATTATAAAATGCCGTCGGATGCTCCGGCCGCTTCGTCCAAGAAGCGCAAGGACAAAACAGTGAAGCCTAGGGTTGATGAACCGGCAGTCCCGGACGCCGGTTCTTTAGAAGGCTCAGTGGAGCCAGTGGTTTTGCCAGGAGTTTCTATGGAATCTCAGGCAGAAACTTTATTGTTACAGGATGTGCCTTCTCAGGAGGTAGGCCAGGCTGAGGGGGCTTCTCAGGTAACTGTTCTTCCCTCTCTTCCCAAGGTAGTTAGAGCCTCTCCTTCTGTTGCCAAAACTTCTTTGAGAGGTAGGCCAAGTTCAGCTTCAGTGGGGGCTTCTCCTAGCATTTCGGGTTCTGTACCTAAGAAACATATGCTTAAAATGGCAGAATATTTGATTACTATGATTAGAGGTTCTATGCCCCCTCCTGATAAGAGGCCTAGTGTGGAACCGGAGTTTGATAGTTTTGAACAGGGTTCAGAGGCCTCTGAGTCTTCTGCGGAAGATTTGCTGGAGTATCCTCCTTATTCTGATTCTGATGTGGATGATTCCACTCCTACAGCTTCTCCTCCTGAGGATTTCTCATTTTCAGAGACTCTGCATTCCATGAGGGAGCACTTTAAATGGGAAGGCCAGGATTACTCTGATTCCAGGAAAAGGCTTAGGGAATTCTTGTTTTTACCCCAGCATAGGCCTTTAGCTATACCTCCTGTGTTGAATGTGGTGGAAGATGTTTTTGCAGAGGCTTCCCTGAACCCTGACTCTTTGCCTCCTGCTCCTGTTAAGCCTGATAGGTACTATAGGGTGCCCGAAGCTCATAAGTATTTGTTTAAGAGTCCTAGGGCGGACCCAGAAACTGTTTCTCAGGGGCCTAAAGGTGTTAAGGCCTCTGTGGTTAAAAATCCTGTTCCCACTGATAAAGAGGCAAGGGCTTTGGATAGGTGGGGAAAGAAAGTGTATACTTCTTCCACTCTAGCCATGAGAGCGTTGAATTGTCAGTTTCACATGCTAAAATATCAAAATTATCTCCTTTCACAATTGAAATCTAAGGTGGATGCTTTGGCAGAAGGTATTGAGTGTAAAGAGTTGCTGGATTTGGTTCATGTGTCTGAACAAGTGGGTAAGCATTCTTTGCAATGTGGTTTTGATGCTCCTTTACAGTCTGATGTGTTGTTTGGTTCGCCTGTGGAAGCAGTTTTAAAGAAAATGGAGGACAAAGCTAAGTCTATGCAAACTGTTAAAGATTTTTTGCAGGTGCAGCCACCGAAGTTTAGTAGAAATTGGCCTGCTAAGGGGTGGACATTTCCTGCTTATGATTCCCAGTCTAGGGGTAGGTCTAGACGTGGTAGGGGCAGAGCTCAAGGTTCTTTTAGGCCTAGAACAGGGAGTTCACCTGCTCAGACTTCTGGTGAGGGCAGGGGTCAGTCCTTTCGTAAACAGACCCAATGACCTGCCTTTTCAGCTGCCAGTAGATTCTCGTCTGGCAGCTCCTTTGGGAGGAAGACTGTCTCTTTTCAAAGAAAATTGGGATTTAATTACTCAAGACAGATGGGTGTTGGATATCATTCACCACGGTTACAGGTTTTATTTCCATACAATGCCCCCGTTCAAAGGCATGCCAGACGTTCCTCCTCCACAAAGAAAAGAGGCTCACAAGCAAATTTCTCAGTTATTCCAGATGGGGGCCATTCAGCCAGTCCCTGTATCAGAAAGGGGCCTAGGATTTTATTCTCGCCTGTTCCTAGTACCAAAGAAAGGGAACACGTGGAGACCAATTTTGGATTTATCTCTTCTCAACACTTATCTGGACATTCCCGAGTTCAAGATGTTGACGTTACAACAACTTTTACCTCTGCTGGGCAAAGATCACTGGATGGTAACTTTAGATCTCAGGGAAGCTTACCTTCATGTGCCTATAAGGCTAAGTTGCAGGAAGTATCTGCGGTTTCGAGCTGGAAATTCTCATTATCAGTTCTCTGCATTGCCCTTTGGCTTATCTACTGCGCCCAGAGTATTCACAAAGGTTCTGGCTCCAGTGATAGCTTACTTCAGGCTACAAGGAATTCAAATCTATCCTTACTTGGACGACTGCCTGATTCTGGCTCAAGAAAAGGAAGACCTTCTACAGCATCTGGAATATGTTATAGCAGTGCTAAGATGCCTAGGGTATTCTGTGAACGAAATAAAGTCCAGTCTAGTACCCTCTCAAGACATGTGCTTTCTGGGTGTGAGACTGAATACAGCAGCCCAGATGGCCTTTTTAACCCCGGACAAACAAAAGAGTCTATCACTTTACTTCCATCAACTATCTCATCAGTCCGTGCTGACTGCAAGGACAGTCCTTCAAGCATTAGGGTTCATGGCATCTTGTATTCTGGTGCTTCCCAATGCCAAACTGCATATGAGGAAGCTACAATGGTATCTCAAAATGTATGGACACAGCACTGCCAGGATTTGGACACTGTCATTCAAATAATACCTTGCCTTCAAAAAGAATTTTTGTGGTGGGCTCAGGAATGTCACCTAAACAAGGGACTCTCTGTGACCCGGCCAGAGGCGAGTCAGATTTTAACGACAGATGCCTCGGACATTGCTTGGGGAGCTCATCTAAATGGAAAGTGGATACAAGACAAGTGGCCTGCCAGACTACAGCATCTACATATCAACATGAAGGAGATGTTAGCAGTCCAGTTTGCATTAATGGCTTTCAAGGAGTTACTTCTTCCAGGGCAGGTGTTGATTCTAACAGACAACACAACTGTCATGTGGTACATCAACAAGCAAGGGGGAACACATTCTTATCCTCTATGCAGGCAAGCAATGATTTTATGGGAGACTGCGCTAAGCTTGCAACTAACTCTTCAGGCAAGGTTTCTGCCGGGAGCACAGAACTCCTTAGCAGATGTGTTAAGCAGACAAATCATGGATCCCCACGAGTGGAAACTGGATCTTCATGTATTTCAGAAATTGACAGTGTCATGGGGAACTCCAGACATAGATCTGTTCGCTTCTCCACTAAACCACCAGCTGCCAAAGTTTTGCACAAAGGGGTTTCATCACACAGCTTGGAAAGTGGATGCTCTGTCTTTCAGTTGGAAAAACCTTCATGTGTATGCCTTTCCACCTCTGCCTCTTCTTCCAAAGGTGCTATTAAAGTCAGACAAGACAAGCCAAGGATGATTTTGATAGCTCCAGATTGGCCTCGGCAACATTGGTACCCACTACTACGGAGTCTGGTAAGGAAGCCTCCATGGCCTTTACCTTTGATTCCTCATCTGTTATCTCAGAAGGACGGTCATCTGCTCAATGTCAAGCTTCACTCTCTTCATCTAACAGCCTGGCATATTCTGTGTTGAAACACAGCAGGTCTCAACTTCCTCAACAAGTTTTAAATGTGATTATGGAAGCTAGAAGACCTAGTACAAGGAAAGTGTACGCAGAAAAATGGAAGAGATTTTTATTTTGGAGTACAGCAAAGAATTTGGAGATTTCTGAGCCTAATTTGAGTGTGGCTCTTCAATATCTTACTGAGTTATTGGACAAAGGTTTGTCCTTCTCTTCCATTAAAATTCATGCTGCAGCAATTTCAGCTCACTATGATTGTGACCCACCATTGTTTTCGCATCCTTTGTTCAAGCAGTTTCTTAGAGGGGCAAAGAATATAAGACCCCCACGTAGAGCTCCTACTCCTGCTTGGGATCTCAATTTTGTGTTGGAAAAACTTACTTTACAACCTTTTTGAGCCTGCGGCTACTGCTGAATTGAAATACTTGTCGTGGAAGACTGCTTTTCTGTTGGCTATTACTTCTGCAAGAAGGGTGTCTGAGTTGCAGGCCCTTGTGGCAGTAGAGCCTTTTTTGATTTTCCATAAGGATAGGGTATCATTACGTACTAATCCTTCCTTTATGCCTAAGGTGGTTTCTAGTGTGGCTTTAAACCAAACTATTCATTTGCCTACTTTTTATGCAGACCCCCAAAATAAAGGGGAAAAGATTTTGCACACTTTAGATGTACACAGGCAATTGCGTTATTATTTAAGCAGGACTAAGGATTTTAGGCAGTCTCAGCAGTTGTTTGTTTCTTTTGCTTTGAGTTCGCAGGGCAAGCCTGTGTCAAAACAAACTATTTCTAGGTGGATTGGGTTTTGCATTGCATTTTGTTATTCCCATCATGGCAAGGAGATTCCAGCTGGGATTAGGCCTCATTCCACTAGGGCTACTGCCACTTCAACAGCATTTCTAAGGGGGGTGGCAACTAAGGATATTTTGGAGGCAGCTACTTGGAGTTCAGTGCATGCTTTCTCTAAGCATTATCACCTTCCTATCTACTCTAAGTCTAGGGCTGGTTTTGCCACAGCTGTTTTGCAAGGCATGTTGTCAGCTCCTACTTCTTTATGATTTGCCAGCCTCCCTTACCTCTGCTTTGGGATTCTACCCAATAGTAAGGACTGCAGCAATGTGGAACGAAGAACATAGTACAGTTTTGTACCTACCATAAATGTAGATGTTCGAGGATCCACATTGCTGCAGTCCAATTTACCCTCCCTCCTTCCCCTCTGTGTTTAGGGGTGGTTGTGTAGGTGAGGTTATATGTTGATATTTTTGTATATATTGTACATATTTTTGGTGCAGGTATTTTGGGCCTTGTCTTTTTAGGGTCTTCTGACATCTGGGGCAAGAAAAGACTGAGGATATGACGTCGGTCATGCGCATTAGTACCCTGACGTACTGACGTCAGTCTAATGCGCCCTGACCGACGTCAGCCATATACTCTGGTATTCGGGCCGACTGGACAGCGGACTACCCAATAGTAAGGACTGCAGCAATGTGGATCCTCGAACATCTACATTTATGGTAGGTACAAAACTGTACTTTTTCTTATTTTTTGTATTGTGGAATTTTTCATATCGTGATGCCTTTGTCTGTATTTCTCTTCAGGTATCTTTGGTGCTGCTTTTTCTTATTGATTAGTTTTGCTTTCTCCTTTGCATAAATATTGCACCATATTAAATCTTTTTCTTTCCCATGTCCATATTTCTTATTCAGATGTCTCCCACTCCTGCTGTTGTTCCTTACTTTGGAGAGTCATTGTTACGTCATGCTGTGACCATAACCTGTGTTAGACTTTCTGCACTAAATCCTTCACTGTGCAGGTATTCCATAACTTCAGCTTCTATTTGTTTAATAACTTTTACTTTTCTAATCTTCTGTTCTACGTTCCCCTTTCTGATCTTTACTTTTTGTATTGTGAATTTTTTTCATATCTGGGTGCCTTTGCCTATATTTTCAAATATCTTTGGAGCTGCTTTTTGATGATTTTATTAAGCTGGCATTCACCTTCGTATAAATATTGCACCACATGAGATCGCTCTCTCTTTCTCTCTTTTTCTCATGTCCATGTTCCTTTTTTATGCCTTTCAAATATCTTAGTTTTGTTTATATTTTTCACACTTCCTCTGTCGTTTTTTTTATCAAGCATCCCAAAGTTTCTTTGTAATATTTTCCATGGATCTGTTGCATTAATGAACACAAATTACCATTTGAAGCTTTTGACAGTTTTTCTTTTGCATGTATTTTTCTTTCCTCTAATTTCTTTCAATCTTTTTGAATGTTTTGTATCTGGAAATTGGTTAGTGTGTGTGTGTGTGTGTGTGTGTGTGTGTGTGTGTGTGTGTCATTCATTAGATCTACAGTCAAAATATTAAAAAGCTGTTGCTGGCACAGAATATATAAAAGTCAAAATGTTAAACTTGAAATTTACCTTTTTTCACTGTTGTGGGATCCCAGACTTGGTATGTATAAGTTGCAGGGGGGTGCGAGGGAGCAGCCCCACCTCCACATACATAGGGGACACAGTTGGGGAAGGGCTGCATAAAATAGGTCTTCTTTTTCAGTATTTTGAGTTTAGATATTCTGGGTTTCAATATTATGCTTGTTAAGATATTTTGAGTTTAGGTATATTTTAGCATACGTGTGTGTGTGTGTGTATATGAGTTTAGATATTTTAGCATATGCACTATATATATATATATATATATATATATATATATATATATATATATATATATATGTGTCTGTATGCAAAGAGAGGTGGATGGGTGTTTAGATATAGTTCAGAGTTAAATTCAGACAGTGTGAACTGCAGTGGTAGGTCATATGTGTGTGTGTGTCTGTATGCAAAGAGAGGTGGATGGGTGTTTAGATATAGTTCAGAGTTAAATTCAGACAGTGTGAACTGCAGTGGTAGTTCATTTGCCATTGGGATGCAGACACGTTAGTGTGTCATTGTCAGTGTTGATGGGGTAGGGTTAGGTAAGGTGATAACTTTAGTGTTGTGTTTGTCGGTGCTTGATTGTTTACTGATAATGTTAACCCTAATTCATTTTCAGCTGCAGTTCAACAAAAACTTCAATCCTTTAATATATCTATATGTATAGCTTTATCTGCTAAGACATAAGTATAGTGTGGAAGACTCCATAGTAGAACACATCAAGTTTATTAAAACCACTTTAGTCCTTTTGTCTTTTATTGCAACATGTTTAATAGGACTTTTGTCAGACGTCCCCGTTTTGTATTAAATGGTTTTGATTTTATTAGGAAGTTAAAAAAAATGATGTTCAATCTGTGCATGCACTGATAACCTTTAATGAAGGGGTACAGCAAGTAGTAGTTTTATAGAAAAAGTATGTTTGTCCAAAGACGTTTTAACCATGATAGAGAAGTTTAATATTGATTTTCAGATTTTTTTTTTTGTTAAAAATAGCTTGTTTCAACAGGTGACTGATATAGATGTGGGATGTGATGGCCCCCACTTTTGCTGTCTTGCTTATGGCAGACTAGGAAGATAAGTTCATAGGTAGGTACTAGGCTGTCGGCCCTGGGGCCTATACAAGTCCAGCCAAAAAGGTACCCTGTCTTTTGCCACCCAAGAAAATTATTTTCTGTGCCACTGTCGAGCAGAGCCACAGAGGTGATCCCAGGGATGAATTTCCTGTTTCCCATCCAATCATCAAGATTTTTCTTGGAGTGCTAATGAGGAGCTTTGTTTGATATAGATAAGTAGTTTATTCCAGAGTATGGGAAGTCTCTGGGGCAGGAATCTATCCCTCCGGCATGTTCTGTTTATTGTGGTGACAAGGTTTAGGTTTGTAGAGCGTGTAGCTCGGAGGGATTGGGATTTCTTTAAGTGGAGCATGTCCAACAGCTCTGGGTTTGACATAGCTTTGTATGTTAGGCAGAGATCATCTCTGAGTAGGCGATATGCGACAGAGTAAAGCTGGAGTTTTTTGAGACGGTCTGCATAGGGCATCTGTTTGAGGCCGGTAATCCTCTTTGTGAGGTATTTCTGTGGCCTTTCCAGTTGTTGTAGATGTCTTGTGAGGTACATACCAAAAGGGGTGTTGTACTCTATAATGGGTCTAATGAGTGATGAGTAGAGGGGAACAATGACCTCCTCTTTTCCTAGATGAGAAACCTTTTGTGATAAGGTGTGCCACGTAGAAGGATTTCCTGACTACTGTGGTGATGTGATTATCAAAGGAGAGACTACTGTCCACCTGGGTCCCCAGGTCTCTTATCACACTTTCGGTGTTAAGTAGACTGCCGCCTATGTGGTAGTTCAGGGGTACAGAGTTTTTACCAAAGGGGATGACAATGCACTTTTTGACATTGAGCTTGAGGCCATGATTCTGACACCAGGCATCTGTCTCATTGAGGCCCATCTGTAGGATATCCACATCATTTGGGGACTCAGCTATGGCTCCTAGTTTGTAGTCATCTGCAAACTTCATTAGCCAGAGGCCTTCTGTGTTAACCTGTACTTCAGAGAAGTAGATACCAAACAGGAGAGGTCCCAGGACTGAACCCTGTGGTACTCCACTTGTCACAGGTTTGAAGTCAGATTTGGAGTCTGCAACCTTTACAGTGTGGGTTCTGTCAGTGAGCCAATTGGCAACCCATCTTGTGACATAGGGATTTATATCTAGTTTAGTGAGTTTAGCTATAATTCCAGAATGGGGGATTGTGTTGAAAGCCTTGGTGAGGTCAAGATAGGCTGTGTGAACCGCCTTACCCTCTTCTACAGCTTTGGTGACTGCCTAAAAGAAGTCGATCAGGTTCAGGAGGCATGATCTGCCTTTCGCAAACCCAAACTGGGTGGTGTCCAGAGTTTGGAGAATTACCAATGTCTTTCTTTATGAGTTCCATGATGATACATTCCATGGCCTTGCAGACCAGGCTAATAGGGCAATAGTTCCTGGGATCAGTGGTGGCTCCCCCTTTGTGGAGTGGGATAACTGTTGCTGTGTGCCATTCAGTGGGCACAAAGCCTCATGTGAGACTATGATTGAACATGGTGCTTAGGTGGGGAGCCAATTCGTTTTGAAGTTCATGTAAAACGCAGCCTGGGATGTTGTCCGGTCCCATGGATGCTGTGTTTTTGGCTTTAGAGAGTGCAGCTTTTACCTGCGCATTGTGATTACAGGGACTCTGCATTCTTTCTGTATAGTTATGGGCCCTTTAGGGGGTGAGAAAGTTAGCACTGAACCTATCTGCCAGGATGTTGGCAATATCAGTTGGTTTTGTAATTTTCATGCTGTTGTGCTGTAACTCAGAGCAGATCTGGGTGTTGCCATTGAGATTCTTGACATAGCTATAGAATGCTTTGTGGTTGTCCCTGGAATCAATGGCGATTTTGTTTTCGTAGCTAGCTTTGGAGGATCTTATAAGGGATCTCAGCTTCTTACTGAGGCTGACCAGGGAACTCCTCCACTCATGGGATTTTACTCTCTTTTGCAACATTTTCTTCCTTCTGTTGTAGAGTTTGTTTATGGCAGGAGACCACCATATTGGCTTCCTGTTTTTGGAGGATAGCATCTTGCTTCTGTTTGGGATAGCACGATTCATGCACTTGTGTAAGTGCTTATAGAGTGCATCTGTGTAGGATTCAGCAGTCGTAACTGTATTGTCCATCTGCATGGGTGTCATGAAGTTCGCCACTTCTGTTCTAAGAAGCATGAAGTTGGCTTTGGAGAATTTTTTTTACCATGATTTCCTTAATGGGAGGTGAGGGCAGGATGTGGATGTCTAGGGTGATTAGCTTATGGTCAGATCTGACCAACGAGGAGTTGACTTCAGGTGTGGAACACCTGTCACTCATGTTGGTAATGACTAGGTCTAGGATATTGTTGCCCCTGGTGGGGGTGTGGATAAGTTGATCCAGGGCATTGGAATTTATGAATTCCAGAAAGCGTTGAGCGAAGGAGTTTGTTCTTGAGTAGTTTTCCCAGTTAATGGTGGGGTAGTTGAAATCACCCATTATTTGGGTGTTTGGTTGAACCCTAATATTTTCCTGTATAGCAAGAAAAGAGGAGTGGGAATCCTGGGGCATGGTGAGGGATCTTTAGCAAGCTACAATTTGGATTGCAGTTTAGCCCAGAGTTAGTTGCACTTGGATAACCTCGGATGTATTGGGCTGAGCAACTAGCCTGGAGGTGTGGATATCCTTAATGAATATGGACACACCTCCACCTTTGGTGTTCCGGTCCAGGTGTGGATATCCTTAATGAATATGGACACACCTCCACCTTTGGTGTTCCGGTCCAGGTTAGGTGGCCGAAAACTGTGGTATGAGTTATAGCCTAGTAATGCAGGGGTGCTCTCTAAAGTCTTGAACCAGGTCTCAGTCACTGCACAGATATCAATGTTCTCTATTTTAAGGAGCGCCTCGAGGGAGTGCATTTTGAGATTTAGACTTCTAGCATTGCCCAATGTTTCCTGGAATTCATTAATTCCAATGTTCTGGACCAGCTCGTTTTTACCCCCACTAGAGGTAGCAACATCCTTAACCTGGTCATTACTAACATGGGCGACTATTACTCTACACTAATAGTCAACTCCTCCCTGGTTAGATCCGACCACAAACAAATCACCTTGGAAATTCACATCCCTCCCACCACCGCTGCAAAGGTAACCACCATGAAGAACTTCTCCAAAGCTAACTTTGGACTCCTAAAAACAGAGGTGGCTAATTTCATGGCACCCATGTAAATGGAGAATAGTTGCATGAATGCTGAATCATACACCAGTGCACTGTACGAACATGTACACAAATGCATGGATCTCGCCATACCCAACAGAACCAAAACGCTCTCCTCCAAAAAAAGGAAGCCAGTCTGGTGGTCCCCGCCATACTCTACAACAGTAGGGGGAAACTGTTGCAGAATAAGGTGAAGTCCCTTGACTGGAAAAACTCCCTTATCAGCCTCAACAAAAAGTTGAGATCTCTCATCAAATCCTATAAAGCTAGCTATGAAAACAAAATTGCAGCGGATAGTAAAGACCACCACAAGGCCTTCTATAGTTATGTTAAAAATCTCCATGGCAATACCCAGATTTGCTCTGAGCTACTGCACAATGGTACCTCCTATACTGAGCCAACAGATATTGCCAATATACTGGCCAACAGATTCAGTGCCAAGTTTACCCCTCTCTCCCCCACCAAAGGACCAATCACAATACCAGTAGATTGCCAGGCACCCAGTATTACTTCTGCACAGGTTAAAACAGCATTGTCCAACGCCAAGGATACAGCTTCTGTGGGACCTGATAATATCTCTGGCTGTGTTCTACATGAACTACAGAGTGAACTGGCACCTCACCTGTGTGCCCTGTTCAATCACAGCCTCCCCTCAATCTTTGTCCCTACCGAATGGCGCACTGCTACAGTCATCCCTCTCCACAAAGGAGGAGCGGCTACAGACCCTGGTAAATATCGTCCCATTAGCCTAACTAGTCTGATATGCAAAGCTATGGAACGCGTCATCATGGACTTAAATAAACAAGGATATAGAGAATCTCCAAACTCTGGATCCCACACAGTTTGGTTTTGTGACAGGTAGATCATGCCTGCTCAACCTGGTCGACTTCTTTGAAGTCACCACAGCTGTGGATGAAGGCAAGGTGGTTCATACAGCCTACCTTGATATGACCAAGGCCTTTGATACCATTTTTCACTCAGGAATCCTAGAAAAACTCACTAAGCTAGGCATCAACCTCTGTATCACTGGGTTCTGTCTGTGAACCAATTTTGCAATCCACCTACAGTGTGAAAGTAGCTGACTCCCAAGTCAGACTGCCGACCAGTCACAAGTCTAGTCCCACAGGGCTCAGTCCTGGTCCTCTCCTGTTTGGTATCTACTTCTCTGAAGTCCAGGCCAACACAAAGGGACTCTGGCTGACAAAGTTCACAGATGATTGTAAGTTGGGAGCTATTATTAACTCCCCAAGTAATGCTGACATCCTACAGAAAGGCCTCACTGAGACCGACTGGTATTGGAACCATGGCCTTAAGCTCAGTGCCAAAAAAATGTGTCGTCATCCCCTTTGGGAAAATCCCTGTTCCCATGAATTACCACATTGATGGTAGTCCACTGAACACAGAAGGCTTTGTTAGAGATCTAGGAACACGGGTTGACAGCAACCTCTCTCTTGACCTCCACATTGCCACTGTGGTCAGAAGGCCTTCTATGTGGCACATCTCTTGACTACGGGTTTTGTATCCAGGAAGAAAGAGGTAATTGTCTCCCTCTACTCTTCCCTCATTAGGATAGTCATCGAGTACAATGCCCCATTTGGCATGTACCTCACTAGACACCTGCAGCAACTGGAGAGGTTACAAAATACCTCACAAAGAGGATCCTAGGCCTTAAACACTTGTCCTGTATGGACAGACTCCAATAACCCCAACTATTCTCTGTCTCATACCGCTTACTTAGAGGTGATCTCTGCTTGACTTACAAAGCCATGTCTGACCCAGCTCTGATAGAAATGCTACATCTAAAGAAATCCCAATCCCTGCACACCACATGCTCCAAAGACCTCAAAGTCATTGCCACAATCAGCAGAAAAAGCTAGAGGGACAGGTTCATAACCCAGAGACTGCCCATGCTGTGGAATAGACCTCCCATACATGTCAAACAGAGCAGCTCACTGGCCCTCTTGAAGAGGGACGGCTTGCACTTGTCACCCCTGGGATTCCAGATTTTGGCAAAGGCTCTTGCCACCCCCATAGTGCCTTTTTTAGGCAAGGCTCAAATTCTAAACCTACCACCCTAGAACAAAACAAAGAAAAAAAAAACTAAGGGTAATGCTGCTCAATGCCAGAAGTCTCAACCTCAAGATGCACGCACTCGAGGCCCTTCTCAGTATGGCGAACATCGATGTCTGTGCTGTGACAGAAACCTGGTTCAAGGCTCCTGAGAGCACCCCAGCACTATCAGGTTTTACCTCATATCATGCGTTCCGGCCGCAAAACCCGGACAATACCAAGAAAGGAGGAGGGGTATCCATATTCATCAAGGACACCCACACCTCAAGATTGGTGGCATCGCACGATGCATTGGAAACCATCCAGGTGCAATTAACCATAGGCAAGACTGCTATGCAAATTGTAGCATGTTACAGGCCACCCTCGCAAACTCAGGAACCTCACATGGCCTTCCTGAAAACACTGGAGGGGATAAATGTATCTCCGAACACCATCATACTAGGTGACTTCAACTACCCTAATATAGACTGGGAACACTACTCAAGCCCAAACACTCTAGCCCAAAAGTTCCTGGAATTCATAAACTCAAATGCCATGGAACAACTAGTCACCATCCCCACAAGAGGAGAGAACATACTTGATCTCATCATCACGAACATGGGAGCACAATGTTCAACGCCAGAAGTATACCCCTCACTGGTGAGATCTGATCACAAACTAATATCGCTGGAGGTCATCCCGCCCCCACCCGAAATGAAAAAGACCACAGTAAAGAACTTCTCGAAAGCCGACTTCACACTTCTAAAGACTAGTGTGGTCTCCTTTAAGGCCCCTGAGCCGGTGGTTAACATTACTCAAACCGCTGAATCACTTACAAATGCCTTCTATCAGCACCTGCAGGGCTGCATGGATCAGGCAATCCCAAGCAAAACAAAGACTCTTTGTACCAAAGGCAATCGTCCAGTCTGGTGGACCCCAGCCATAAACAAACTCTACAATAAAAGGAGAAAGCTACTACAAGATAGAGCAAAATCCTTAAAAGGTAAGACACCGCTGATCACTATAAGTAAAGCGCTAAGAGCTCTCATAAAGTCATCCAAAGCTAATTTTGAGAAAAAAATAACTAAGGACTCTAAAGACAACCATAAAGCATTCTTTAGCTATGTCAGAAACCTAGGAGGAAACTCCCAGATATGCTCAGAATTAGTTCAAAATGATGTGAAGATTAGTGAACCTACAGACATTGCCAACATACTGGCTGACAGGTTCAGTGCAAACTTCTCCCCACCCTCCCCGCCTAAAGAAGAGATATCTATACCAAATGATTGTAGCCCCCCAAACATCTCCAACGCTCAGGTGAGAACTGCTCTCTCCAAGGCAAAGAACACAGCATCCATGGGACCTGATGGTGTCCCCGGCTGTGTGCTCCATGAACTCAACGAGGAATTAAACCCACAGTTAGGACAGCTGTTTAATCTTAGTCTCACCTCCGGATATGTACCCAGGGAGTGGCGCACAGCGACTGTGGTCCCACTCCACAAAGGCGGTGCCTCCACCGACCCTGGAAATTACCGTCCCATTAGCTTGACAAGCCTGATCTGCAAAGCCATGGAAAGGATCATAATGGATCTCATAAATAAAGACATAGGGAATTTGCAGACTTTGGATCCAACCCAGTTTGGCTTTGTCAAAGGCAGATCATGCCTTTTAAACTTGGTTGACTTTTTTGAAACAGTCACCAAGGCCATTGACGAGGGAAAGGCAGTCCATACAGCCTACCTAGACCTGGCGAAGGCTTTCGATACAATACCCACTCGGGTATCATTGAAAAACTCATCAACTTAAATGTAAACCCATACATTACAAGATGGGTTGCAAACTGGCTGAGTGACAGAACCCACAGGGTCAGAGTTGCTGGCGCCATGTCAGACTCTAAGCCTGTCACAAGTGGTGTCCCACAGGGCTCAGTCCTGGGCCCACTGTTCTTTGGCATCTACTTTTCTGAAGTACAAGCAAACACAGGAGGGTTATGGCTGACAAAGTTCGCAGATGACTGCAAACTGGGCCGTAGTTGAGAACACATCCGACACAGATATCCTTCAGAAGGGTCTCACAGAAACGGATAACTGGTGCCAGAGCCATGGCCTCAAGTTAAATGCCAAGAAATGCATAGTCATACCCTTCGGGAAAAATAAGGTTACCCCTAGCTACCATATAGGTGGCAATCCCCTGAACACAGAAGAAGTTATTAGGGACCTGGGAACCCAGGTTGACAGTAGCCTGTCATTCGACACTCATATTGCTAAAGTAGTTAGGAAGACCTTCTACATTGCCCACCTTATCATGAAGGGATTCACATCTAGATCAAGGGAAGTCATAGTCTCCCTATACTCATCACTCATCAGACCAATGATCGAGTACAATGCCCCATTCGAATGTATCTGACCCGACACTTGCAGCAGCTGGAGAGGCCACAAAAGTTCCTCACCAAAAGGATAAAGGGTCTCAAAATCTGTCTTATGCTGCACGACTGAAAGAACTCCAGTTATATTCAGTTGCATCGCTTACTCAGAGGTGACCTATGCCTGACATACAAGGCCATGTCAAACCCAGATTTGATGAATATGCTTCATCTCAAAAATCTAGATCCCTCAGAGCCACAAGGGCGGGTGACTTAAACCTCGACACGGTTATTAATAGGACGTGCTGGAGGGATAGATTCATCACCCAAAGACTCCCTATGCTGTGGAACAAAATCCCGGTTTATGTGAGGCAGAGCACCTCGCTGGCCTTGTTCAAGAGGAATCTTGACCAATGGATGGGAGATCGCAGATACACCCCAGGGGTTACCTCAGTGTCACTGCTCGACAGAGGCACAGCTAAATAATGGGCATAGTTTCTCCAAACTAAGGGGTGGCGTAAGCCACAAAACTATGGCTAGGCTTATAAATGCCCTCGGGCAGATAGCCTAGTATGAACCTATGAACCTAAGAAATCTTGAGTGGATGGGAAATAGAAAATTCACCCTGGGGATCACTCCATTGGCTCTACTCGACAGAGGTACGGGGAACTAAGGTCGGGTGGCACGATGCCAGGGTAATCCTATGGGCTAGGCTTGTAAAGGCTGCAGGGCCATTAGACTAGTACACACCTATGAACCTAAAAAGACGTCTGGGATTAATAAAATGTCCACATTCTGGCATAAAAACACACCAAAAAAACAAGGGGAATGGAAAGAGGGACCCGGCTACTGCAGCACTGATCATTCAAACATCTACTGTTATGGTAAGTTCATTAAGTGCAACTTACACAATTGCACTATGTTCTTCATATCGATAACTGCTGCAGCAACATGGGTAGATTACCTTAGCTAGCTATATCTGGGAGGTGGAAGGAGAAGGATCCAGGAGCCCCTGCAGAATGGTCGTAGCAAAACATGATCTAGACCTAGAGAAGGAATTAAGCTTATAGTGGTTTGTGAAAGTATGTACAGCGGACCAAGTAGCGGCTTCTAGAATACGTCTAGAATAATTTCCCTTAAAAAAAAAAAAAAAAAATCATCGAAGAAAATAAGGTCCTTGTAGAGTGAGCCTTGACCTTGCCTGGAATAGATTTGTCTTGGTGGGTATAGCAAAAGGCAGTAGCCTTAGATGGCCATTTTGAAATAGTTTGATTTGATACAGGTTGTTCCTTCTTACCTTCACAAGAAATGTATTCATTGCTCCAAAGATCTAAAGGATTCAGTTCTGTCAAGATAGTACCTGAATTGTCTGCGGACATCCAAGGTATGCAGTATCTATTCTCCCTCATTTTTAGGTTCATGAAATGAAACAAGAAGGATAGTTTTCCTTTAAAGTAAACTTGGATGCCACTTCAGGCGTAAAAGAAAGATTAGTTCTCAAAGAAACCCTGTCCTTGTGGAAACTGTGGTAGGGTTGACTCGCCATAAGAATTTGCAACTCGGATAACCTTCATGCAGAGGTCAAATCAATCCGTAAAACTGTTTTCCATGTTAAGAACCTCAAGTCAGACGGATTATAACTGAGCTTGTGATCTTCCATACAACCAAACCCATGGATCTCCTTCCCACCTTCTGTATCACAGATACTGATAACACAAAAATTACTCCCGAACCACAAACTAAACTGTTAGGAATTAACAGTCAATTAATAAGTTGAGATTCAATATACACATCTGAATCAAAAAAGTAAACAAAAAAATGGGGACCCTTTATAGAAACAAATTTCTAACAGACAGTTTCTGGGTAGCCATTGCCAGAACCCACCTCATGTCAGCCCTTCTCTATGCCTCGCCCATACTTACCAACCTTAAAAAGACTGACCTTGACAAACTGGAGATATGCTGTAATAAACAGATTGTACACACAATATGCACCACTGCCTCACTCAAAAAAAAAAAAAAAAAAAAAAAAAACTCTCCTGACTAGAACTACCACAACTTCTGAGATATAACCAACTAATTATGGCCACAAACTACTGTACCAGCCTGAGAAAACTCCTGCACTCCTAAATTTAATACAACCTTACTCCAACTGGCACATGCTTCATTCAACACACAAGTCATTATTACAAGTTACCAGAACTACAAACGCTGCAAGGAACTCGCTATACTCATTCCGTGTCTCAAAAAACTGAAGCACGCTTCCTCACCCTATTAGAACAACCACCAACTTAACTCAAATGATTTTTGAGTAGTTTTTTTTTTTTAAATGATCAGGCTCGTGGCTCTTCTCGTGCACCAGCCCTGGCTAATTCTGAACAACTAATCCCCTCCCCACTAACTCAACAAGTCGTTACTATTCCAACCTCATTTTCTGCTTCCTACCCAAGTACATGAACATATATCCATTCACCTAGTCAAGTACTCAGAACAGTATTTTACATTGACTAACCATCTGTACTGACAGCTGTTACCTACAGTATCCTTGTCTTTTTTACCCATTTTTTAGCTTTCTAGCATCTACTACTGTATAATGTCGCTAGAACTGATGTGACATAATCCCTGCTTCCTAAATCATCACGACTGACTACATAAACAACTCTGTAATTAATTACTTCAACACTCTTTAAACAAGTCACAAAGTAACATTGGACTTGATGCTTGCTATATTTTTGTACAACTGTACTACTGTAACTGGTGACAAATTCAGCTAGCAATACCACTGTATCATTTTGTTTGTAACTACTGTAATTAAGATTCCCTATTTTTAATTTCTCCAAATATTTTGCGTTTCTAATACCATGATAGGAATGGACCCCATTCCTAAGCCCAAGTATGATTAAAGTTCATGAAGTTAGTATTGTTTCACTGTTTGATGTCAGCCAAAAGTGCTCTTCGCAGCACCCGCAATGTGCCCAGTAATGACTCCTTCTGCATTCGTACAGAGTTACTTGTATTGGTAGCATATCCAAATATGATTGTAGAGTCTCTTATAAGACCCATTGCTCCTACTACTATTGGAACTGTCTGGGTATCTTTCTTCCACAATGCTCTCGTTTCTTCTTGCAAATCCTGATAGATGAGTTTGTGTCTGTCTGTATGCAGGACACTGTAGTTACTGGGTGTGGCTATTTCAATGATCACTTCTACTTTTGTCTTCTTTTCTTGGACCACTATATCTGTTTTTTTTTTTAGCATCTATCTTTTGAACTGTTGGTAATGGATGATCCCATGTGATGTAGACTTCATTTTCTATGATGCTTTGTGACTTATGTTTTCAGTGTTTTTCAGCCAATTCAGTACCATAATGTTTGCGCTATCCCCAGTGCAACAGTCTCGCCACATTATTATGCCTTTCAGTATACAGTCCTCCTGTCATTAATTAGTATGTTGTAACCAGCAACGAGGTGTGCAACTGTTTCCGGTTCTGTTTTACAAAACCTACATTTGTCTGTTTCTCCCACATGTTCAATGAGCTTTGTAAACCAACGTGTACGTAGCTCACTATCTTGTGCCACCAATATTTACCTTTCATCTCTTGGTTTAAGTTTGCCTCTCCTTAACCATTCCATGCATTTTACACATTTCTTGGCTTCTCATCTGGTCCTTCACCTTGTATTTTTCTTTTGTTTTTTGGCACATTCCGTATCCTGCTTGACGCCAATATGCTTCTGCTAGCCTAAGCAGGAAAGTCATCTTAGATTTATTTTCCTCATGTTTCAAAACTTTCACTACATTTGGGTCTTATGAAGTTAACAGATGTGGAGTCCCATGATTGCAGATGTATAAATATAATCCATTTCAAGGAGACCCAGCCCTCCTTCAGAATGGGGAATATATAGTCTTGGTATGCACTGATTTTTATAAGTCATTTGGTGAGCAGGAGGTATCCTTCTTGTTTTCCTGTCTAATCTATCCAACACATTTTGGGGCCAATCAAATCACTCCAAAACTGTAAGTTAGGACAGGAAGAGAAAATTGGATTATAGCTTGGATTTTGTTCCTAGATGTTAACGCTGTTTTCAGGATTAATTTAATTCTTCTAAAGTACTCCTTACTATGTTTTATTCGCATTTGTTCATCTTTTATTGTTGATTCTTCATCATTTTACAAATATTTATACACTCCCTCTTGCTCAAGTACTTTATCACATTCTTGTCCCAAACTGACGATCTGGAGTAGGGACTTCATTTGTCAGCAACCTGTGGGTCTTGGATCCGACATCGGATCCGAGCCGGCAACTTATTATACAGCTAAGGATCTGAGGTCTTAGCTCCTCCCCTCAACCATAATCCCCTGCCACCCCGAAGTGACCTCGGATCTAGTTTGCCGCTCTTAGATGAGACAGCTGGATTTTGAGCTCCTGGCGATTTACCAGATAAGTGCTTCAAAACTGTAAAATTAGAGTAATTTTCTGTATTATTTTAAACAGTGTGTGTGTTTTAGGTTTCCCTTTTGTTAATTTCTTAAATTTTTAGTGCAAATCCTCCCCTCGCTGGTCATAGTGTGCGTATGTGTTGTGTTTGGGGCCCAGTGTGCTTGCGTAGATTACTTTAGTTTTTTTTGGGTTATCATGTCAGAGGCCCCAAAACCCATTTTTTCCAAGTGCACCGAATGTGGCCATAAGCTTTCCCCAGCAGATGGCCACACTTGGTGTGTTCGGTGCCTTGGGGTTGAACACCTGTCATCGGGGTGTGCCATTTGCGCAGCGTTCAACCCCAGGGCACTGAAAGATCGGAGGTCGAAGCTGATCCTGGCGGGACTTCTGCCGCCGGATTCGGCTTCGGCCTCCGCTTCTCCCATGACACCTGCTCAGCCCTTGGTGGTGGCCACTCCTGCCCCCCTTCCCCCGGCCGGGATTCAAACTCCCACTAAGGTGCCGGAGGACAGGGAGGCCAGGAGGGAGAAAAGGAGGGAGAAGCACCACAAGCGGCGGGCCGAGGCCTCCGCTTCGGCCCCCCCAGCTAAGCTGGCTTCTCCCTCCATGGCTTCCAGGTCTCCTCCTCCTCTGCTCCGATCACCTTGCTTCTCCCCGGAACCCGAGAAGGAGGAGACCCGATCTCTGTCGAGGTCATCGAGGCGGCATTCCAGACCCACCTCTGTGGCCTCGTCAAGATCCACTTATAGCCTTTCTAATGCAGACTTGGACCGGATGATGAGAAGGTTCATCCAGGCCCAGCTGCAGATGGGAGTGCTCTTGCCTCCCCCCCCCCCCCCTTCGGGGGGGAGCTCGACACCTTTTTTTGCACCGATAGCTCTTTCTCCGACCCGCTTCCCGGGTTCGGAGCGCTCGGAGCCGGGCAGCATTGGAGCCGGGGGTGGGTCGGCGCCGACAGTACTGGGTACTCTGGATCTGACCCTGCCCTCGAGTCTGTCGGTTCCATCGTCGGAGCCGTGGGCCGAGCTTCAGATCCGAGGGACTCAGTGTGCCTTCGGCTCCGGCCAGGTCGGAGCACATGGGTCCTTCTGATCCGATGGTCTCGGCGCCGGTTCCGATCCCTTCATCGGATCCGAGTGGGAGTCGGCTTTCGGAGCCCAGAGAGAGCGGCTCCCCCTCGGCCTTCGATGTAGTGGAGATGGCTCTGTCGAGAGCATCCGGACCCCCGGTCTTTGCCTCTGCTCCACCCTGCACTCCCTCTCTGCTGGGTCAGGCTTCCATCACCCAGCCACAGGGACAGCCTTCTTCGATGTCCCAGGTTGTTCCGTTGGAACAGGATATTGCTGGTGAGACCTCCTCGGACAGCCCCCCTGAGGATGTGCCTCGCAAGCATAAGTGTAAGAGGAGGCATGTGGACTCTCCCGAGTCCTTAACAGAGGACACGGACTTGGATGAAGGGGAAGGCTCCCCAAGGTCACCCCCCGAGGATGTCTCCTTTGGAGACATCATGGAAACTCTTAGGATCAGGGAGGGTGGTCTGCCCCCAAGGCTTCCTCCGAGTCTGTGTTCCTGGAGGCATTCGAAGCAGGCCCGTCTACCTCTTGGGTGTCCCCTCCGGCCGACCCTCTGGTGGACCTTATCACCACCAGGGCGTGGAAGGAGTCGGACACTGTGGAGCCAGTCCCTAAACGCCCGGATAGGATTTTAAGCCATCCCACTAGAGCAAGGGTCCCCCATAGATGCCATGTTGATGGCGGCAGCCACTAAGAGGGAACTAGCTCAGGAAAGCCCCTCGGTCCATCCACCGAGCAAGGACTCCTGCTCGATGGATCGCCTTGGGAAGCGGGTATTTAGTTCAGTGACCTTCTCAGTAAGGTCCCTGAACTACATGGCACATATCATCAGGATGCAGCGAGATCTAATTAAAGAATACGCTGCTTCCCCTCCAGAGTCCATGTCGGCGGAGGACAAGCAGTTGTACTCCACTCGTATGGCCACTCTAAGATCTATTTCCAATACCTCTATGCGGCTGTTGTCCCACGCCACTGAGAGAGCCACTAGAGCTAGCGGAGCGGGCCTAGTTATGAGGCATCAGGCCTGGCTCCGACATTGTGACTTCGCGGAGCCCTTTAAGGCGTCCTTTGCGAACACCCCCTTTGATGGTTCTGCCTTGTTTGGCAAGACCATTCGCGAGACACTTGTCCAGAACGAGAAGGACGGGAAGACATTGTCTGCCATCGGAGTCCGCTTCTCTGCTCCCCAGAGGTCCTTCTCCAAGAACCAAAAGGGACAGAAGAAGATGTGGTTCCGGAAATCGCAACATTCCCAACCTGCTCCAGACAACCAGTCCTTCCGTGGCAGAGGAGGACAGGGAGGACTCTGCCCTAGAGGCAGAGGGGCCCCAAAAAACTTTGGGTCCAGAGAATCCTTCTCTGATCGGCCCACGCAACAGCCCTGAGGGGTTGCCCGACTGCTCCACTCTGGAGGCAGTCGGGGGGGCGCTTCTCGAAGCATCTGGCAGCTTGGGAGTCCATCACGTCAGACCGCTGGGTGCTTCGGATCATATCCAGAGGTTACAAAATCCCAATGCAACACGTCTCCAGACTCAGGAACCTCCCCGATGTACCACCCGATCAGAGGGAGGCTGCAGCCGCAGAAATCCAGCAGCTGCTAGAAAAAAGAGCCATCCAGCCCGTCTCCCCAGACCAGCTCGGATTAGGGTTCTATTCCAGGTTCTTTCTGGTGCCAAAACAGATGGGGGACTTGAGACCAATTCTAGACCTTTCCCTCTTGAACCTGTCGGTAACCAAGGAAAAATTCCGAATGGTCACTCTTCAATCCATTCTCCCCCTGTTGTGGGAGAACGACTGGATGTGCTCAGTAGACCTCAAGGGTGCGTACTACCACATTTTAATGGACAGACGATCCAGGAGGTTTCTTCGCTTCAGGCTGGGAGCCGGCCACTATCAGTTCAGGGTCCTTCCCTTTGGCCTCACCACAGCCCCCAGGGTGTTCATCAAAGTTTTAGCAGTGATAGCGGCCCACCTGAGACTCCAGGGAATGCAGGTCTTCCCGTACCTGGACGACTGGCTCCTGACCGCCCCAACAAGGCACCTACTCTACTCAGCCAGAGACTATTTTCTTTGCCTAGCCCCCCAGTTAGGCATCACGATCAATACAGCCAAATCCTCCCTTGCTCCGACACAAGTGATAGAGTTCATAGGGGCCAGATTGGATACGAGAAGTCTGCGAGCCTACCTCACTTCGGAACGACTACAGAATCTGAGACTTCATGTGTGGGCCATCCTCCAATCAGAAGCTCTACCGGCGGAATTGGTCCTGAGGGTGCTGGGCTCCATGGTGGCGGCAATTACGCTTCTTCCATGCGCTCGTCTAAATATGAGGGTACTGCAGTGGACCCTCCAAGTACAATGGTCCTTTCACCTTCTTCCCCTCAATCACCCTATCTCTATCAGCAAGGCTTGCAGGAGGGCCCTGTTATGATGGCTCCAGTCCCCAGACCTCCATACAGGCCGACCCTTCTGCTCTCTACCTCCTCTCGTCACGGTGACCACGGACGCTTCTCGCCTCGGGTGGGGGGGTGGGGCATTGCTCAGGCAGAACAGTCCAAGGCACATGGAACGACACAGAGACCTCCCTGCATATCAGTATTCTGGAGATGAGGGAGGTGCTGTTAGCGTTGCAAGCACTTCAGAAACTTCTCCCCGTAGGAACTATTGCGATACAGACGGACAACATGTCAGTTGTCTGGTACATCAACAAACGGGGGGGACCCAGGTCTTACCCTCTCTGCTGAGAGGCCATGAGGGTGTGGGAATGGGCGATCTCCACCAACCGCTTTCTGATCACAACGCACATTCCGGGACGGTCCAGCATACTGGCGGACAGACTAAGCCGCACCATTCTTTCCCCTTATGAGTGGTCTCTCAATTCCCAAGTAGCGAAGCGGATTTTTGCCGAATGGGGGCAACCCTGCTGCGATACCTTTGCCTCTCCCTCAAATACGAAATGCGCCAGCTTCTTCACTCTGACCCCCCCCCCCCCAGGGGAAGCCCCGAGAGATGTTCTAGTGCATGCTTGGCCGCCCAGTCTACTTTATGCCTATCCTCCTCTGCCCTTGATGCTAAAGCTCATACAGAAAGCCTCTCGGTTGGGGAGCAGAATGATCCTCATTGCCCCATTCTGGCCTCGTCAGACTTGGTTCCCTTACCTATGGTCTCAATTGGTGAATCCTCCCTGGATTCTGAATCCCAGTCCGGATCTAATATCTCATCCATCAGGATTACCGACCCCGAATCTGGACAACCTGAAACTGACAGCTTGGCTGTTACAGTTCCACTGTTAGACAGGACTCCCGGCATCTCTTCGCCAGTTAGTCATCTTAGTGGCAGCGCATAAACCTTCCACCAGGAAAGCTTACCGCAGTAAATGGAAGCAATTTTCCATCTGTGCGGAACATCATAACTTGGATCCCTTCACTGCTCCATTGACGTCCGTGCTGGACTTCCTCACCGGACATTTTCAGCAAGGGGCTAGCTGTTCCGACAGTCAAGGTACAATTGGCAGCCATCTCCCATTACCATGCGGGCATGAGACAGGTCCTTTGATATCAGCGAAACTATGCAAAACCTTCCTCAAGGGTACTTTTCTACTCGGGCCCCCTATCAAGGAAGTCGTACCCCCTTGGGATCTATCACTAGTTCTTCAAGCCTTGACTGCTTCTCCTTTTGA
>NC_056731.1:1998701385-1998716385 GCF_019279795.1 Protopterus annectens
TGCACCTGTTCGTTCAAAGAGAACCTAGGCAAAAACTGCGCCATGGCTTTCTAAAGAGTCTAAACTCAAAATTACCCTTAGAAACAAAGCATGGGCTTTATGGTGTTCTAAAGACCCTCAAGATCACATTAAATACAGGCAATCCAGGAACGAAACCAAAAAATCATTTTTACAAGACAAAAAACAATACTACTGTAATTTACAGACAGTAAATCAAAATAACCCTCAGAAGTTTTGGGCAGGTTTTAATAATCTACTACATCCTGGACCACCTCAACCCCAATCCCTGCTGCTACTATTGATAAAACCCCTGAAGATGTTTCTGACAGTTTTAACCAATTCTTTACTGAGACAATTCAAGCTCTAGCAAGCCAACTACCTCCTAGCTCCCCTGGTCCTGAAAGTAGCACCCCGAGAAACCTACTCGCATTCAGCTTCCAACCAGTCGCCACTTCACTTATCCGTACCTTGATTAAAAAATTAAAACCCACTACACTTTCTGCTGATCATCTCCCTGCCGAGTACCTACAAAAATCAGCTGATGCTATTCCTTACCCTCTTTCAATACTAATCAATCGAACCATAGTAGAAGCTTAAAATTCCCACCATCTGGAAAATATCCTATGTAATCCCACTTCGCAAAGGAGGCAGCTGTACTGAATTCTCCAATTATAGGCCAATAGCTGTACTCTCTCCACTTGCAGAGATTATGGAAAAATGTATTCATAGACAACTCATGCACCACCTAATCCAGAATCACTTTATGGCAGACACTCAGCATGGCTTCCGTCCTCCTCATCACAGCACTACTTCAGCCCTCCTAGCCTTTACCAACACCATAAACCATAATCGCCACAATAATTATATATCCTTAGCCCTCTTCTTGGATCTTTCCAAGGCATTCGATATGGTTGATCACCAACTTTTAATCCACACCCTGCAAACATTCTGTCTAGATACTAGTGCCCTTCAGTGGTTTCAGTCCTACCTGAATGGTCGACAGCAGGCTGTCCTCTGGTAGAACAAACTCTCTAACCTTCTACCTAACACCCTTCATTAACGACCTTTATACTGTCATCCCAAAAGTCAGCTGTATCCAATATGCTGATGGGTCTACTCTGATTTGCTCAGCCACATCTCCAGTAGAGTTATGGTCAGCTACCCAGACCACCTTTAATACAATAGAAAACTGGCTTTCTGAACGTCGCCTGATCCTAAATCCCAAAAAACTAAAATGCTGTTCTTTTCACCAACACGTAGGTCTACCGCTTTCACCTTTACCATAAATTCAAATGATGGCACAATAATCTCCCCTGACTCCTCTACAAAACTATTAGATGTCATCATAGAGAATAATCTAAAATTCGACCTACATGTTGACCAAACTATCAAAACCATCAATAAAAATACTAGGGTCACTTTACAGAATAAAAGCCTTCCTAACCCCTCCAGCGAAAATTGCCATAGCTCGCTCTCACCTTCTTTCAACCCTTCTGTATGCTTCCCCTCTACTCTCGAATTTAAACAATACTGTCCTTAACAAACTCTCAATTTGCTACAACACAACCACATTGCCAGGTTTGCCACTGGGCTGCCTTTTAGGACACATCATTGCGTCAATCTAAATCAGCTTGGGTGGTTTGAACTACCCAGCCTAATCCAGTATAACCAACTGATTATGGCCTATAAAATCCTCTATAATCTGGACAATACTCCTGCACTTAAAAATATTATCACCCCCTATAACAATCCTAGACCGCTTCGATCCTCTAACAAACTACTAATTCAGACTAGCAAAATTAATTACACAGCCGGTGACTCTCTCTTTGCAAACTCTGTAAGTAGATCCTGGAACTCTCTTCCAGCTGATATTACCTTACTTTCCACCTTAGGTCAATTTAAAACTAGACTCAAACTTAACATTTGTCACTTAACTGGCTATGTCAATGTATCAAGTCTGGCTAACTCTCTCTAGAATGTGTAAAAATCTTTTAACCAGTTTACTGTGTAATTTAATTTAATCCTGACTTGTGCTCAGGATTAACTCTAACCTGTGGAACTTGCTTAACTTGCTTACTTATGTAATCTCTGTAAATAGTCTGTAATATGTAATGCTGGTATTATGTAATGCTGTATCTGCTTACCCTTAGAGCTTTTCTACCCGGGCCTCCGCTGAAAATGGACATGCATCCAGTCGGACTATCCCGGTTAACAAATGTGAAATAAAAATAAATAAATAAATAAAATGTATGTATGTGTGTGTGTGTGTGTGTGTGTGTATATATATATATATAGGTTCATAGGTAGGTACTAGGTTATCGGCCCTAGGGCCCATACAAGCCTAGCCAAAAAATGTACCCTGGCTTTCGCCACCCAAGAAAATTATTTTCCTGTGCCCCTGTCGAGCAGAGCCACAGAAGTGATCCCCGGGGTCAATTTCCCATTTCCCATCCAATCGTCAAGATTTTTCTTGAAGAGTGCTAATGAGGAGCTCTGTTTGACATAGATAGGTAGTCTCTTCCAGAGTATGGGAAGTCTGTGGGACAGGAATCTATCCCTCCAGCATGTTCTGTTTATTGTGGTGACAAGGTTAAGGTCCCTAGAGCGTGTAGCTCGGAGGGATTGGGATTTCTTTAAGTGGAGCATGTCCAACAGCTCTGGGTTTGACATAGCTTTGTATGTTAGGCAGAGATCGCCCCTGATTAGGCGATATGCGATGGAGTAAAGCTGTAGATCTGAAGTAGGAGATTCATTTGTCTGCAACCTGTGGGTTATGGATCCGATATCGGATCTGAACTGGCATGGTTTACCAGCTATGGATCCAAGCTCTCAGCTCCTCCCCTCACCCATAATACCCTGCTCTACCCTCATGACCTCAGATCTCGTTTGCCGCGCATGGCGACCAGATTGTTTTTCCAGCTCTCCAGCTAAGTGATAGTTTTCAGTGTTTAAATTGTAAAATTTAAATATTTTTTGGTTGATTTGTATGAAAGTGTAGGTTTCCCTTTTTGTATTATTATTTTTTTAGAGTTTAATCTAAAATTTATATCCCTCCCCTCGCTGGTAGCGTAGTGTGTGTGTTGGGCCTGTGAGTGATTTTTGTTTTAGTTACTTACCTTAGTTATAGTAACTGTTTTTTGTTAGCTTGGGATGTCTGAGCAGCCCAAGGCTATTTCTAAATGCTCGAGTGTGGCCATAAGCTTTCCCCAGCTGATGGCCACACTCGGTGTGTTAGATGCCTGGGGGTTGAACACCTCACATCTGGATGTTCCATTTGTGCAGGGTTCAACCTCAGGGCATTGAAGGAGCGGAGGTCCAAGCTTGTTTTGGCGGGCCTTTTACCGCCGGACTCGGCTCCGACCTCCGCTCCTTTGGGGGTAACCGTCTCCACGGTTATTCCCTCTCCGGCTCCCCCTCCTCCTCCTCCTGGGACTCAACCTCCCGCTTCTGGTTTGGAGGAGAGGGATGCTAGAAAAAGGGACCGGAGGGAGAAGCACCATAAGCGGGCCGAGACCTCTGTTCGCCCCGCCAGCCAAGCGGGCTTCTCCCCCGGCTCCATTGTCGGCTGGATCTCCTCCTCCTCGGCTCCGGTCTCCAGTCTGTTTTTCACCGGGACCTGAGGAGGAGGAGACCCGATCTCCGTCGAGGCTATCGAGGAGGCACTCAAGGCCTACCTCGGTAGCCTCGTCGAGATCTGCGTACAGCCTATCGGATGCTGATCTGGACCGGATGATGAGAAGGTTCATCCAGGCCCAGATGCAGATGGGAGTGCTTGCCCCGGGAGCTCGACCCCTTTTCAAGCCGATTGCTCCTTCTCTGACCCGCTACCCGTGTTGAGCAGTTGGAGCCGAGCAGCTTCAGAGCCGGGGTGGGTCGGCGCCGAGTACTTGGTACCGGATCCGACCCTGCCCTCGAGTGCATCGGATCCGACCTCGGAGCCTGGATCCGAGCCTCGGATCTGGGGATCAGTGCTCCTTGGCGCAGTCTGTGTCGGGCGCACTGTCGCCGGATCCGGCCGGCGCCTCGATCCACTCTTCGGATCGAGGGGAGCCGATTGTCGGATCCTTTGGTCGAGGTCGGCTCCGTTAGGCGTTTGATGTAGTGGAGAGGGCCCTGTTGAGGGTCTCCGGACCCCGGCACTTGTTTCCGGCTCCGTCCCGCTCCCTCTGCACTGGGTCAGGCTTCCACCATCCGGCCCTTGGGACAGCCCGCTTCTATGCCCCAAGCTGTTCCCCTGGAACAAGTTGCTGCTTGAGGAGTCCTCTGACAGCCCCCAGAGGATGTTCCTCGCATACATGCAAAGGAGGCACATTGACTCCCGAAGTCTCTCACGGAAGACACGGATTTGGAGGAAGGAAGGCTCCCCACGGTCACCCCAAGGATGTCTCATTTGGAGACATCATGGAAATGCTCCGTATAAGGGGGCTGGTCTGCCCCAAGTCTTCCTCAGACGAGTCCGTGTTCTTGGAGGCATTTGAAGCGGGCCCGTCTACCTCTTGGGTGTCCCCTCCTGCCGACCCCTGGTGGACCTCATTACCACCAGGGCGTGGAAGGAACCGGACACCGTGGAGCCAATCCCTAAGAGGCCCGACAGGATCCTCAGCCCACCGTCTGACCGTGCCCATTGGAGTAAGGGCCTCGGTAGATGCCATGTTGACGGCGGCCACCAAGAGGGAACTTGCCAGGAGAGTCCCTCAGTCCATCCCCCGAGCAAGGAGTCTCGGATGATGGACCGCTTGGGGAAGCGGATGTTTAGTTCAGCGACCTTCTCGGTAAGGGCGCTGAAATACCTGGCACACGTTATTAGGATGCAGCGAGATCTCATTAAAGAATACGCTGCATCTTCCCCAGAGTCCATGTCGGAGGAGGACAAAGTGCTGCACTCCACCCGCATGGCCACTCTTAGATCAGATGTTCTTCATCTCACATTGCTGCAGTCCTAACACTTGGGTAGTCCGCTGTCCCAGTCGGCCCGAATACCAAAGTATAAGGCTGACGTCGGTCAAGGCGCATTTGTCTGACATCAGGACGTCAGGGTACAAATGCGCATGACCGACGTCATATCCTCAGTCTTTTTTGCCGCATGGTCTGATGCAGAAGCAGTATTGCGAGTGCAGGTTGGCGTTCTGAAATTTTCTGAAGTCGGAGTTTCAGACCGAATCAAAGTTGGCTAAGTACCCCATTGGGGAATATTTTGTTTTTTTCTTGCCTCAGTATTTAACCGGATGTCAGAAAAAGTGAATAACTGTATTTCTTGTGGGAAACAGATACCTCATAGAGATTACCATACATTGTGTATACCTTGCTTAGGGCCTGAGCACGACGTTGTTGGCTGTCGCTCTTGTGCTAGATTTAACAAACGCACTATTAAGAGAAGATTAGATTGTGCTAGGTTAGTTTTTGGAAGCGTTGTAATTACAACATGCCGTCGGATGCTCCGGCCGCCGTCTAAAAGCGCAAAGACAAAGCAGCGAAGCCTAGGGTGGAAGAACCGTCCCGGACGTCGGTTCTTTAGAGGGCTCGGTGGAGCCGGTGGTTCTACCAGAAGTTCCTTTGGATTCTCAGGGAGAGACTTTACTGTTACAGGATGTGTCCTCTCAGGAGGTAGGCCAGGCTGAAGGGGCTTCTCAGGTAGCTGTTCTCCCCTCCCTTCCTAGGGTGGTTAGGCCCTCCCCTTCTGTTTCCAAGCCTCCTTCTAGAGGCCGGCCAGGGTTAACTTCAGTGGGGGTCTCCCCTAGTTCTTCAGGGTCTCTGCCTAAGAAACATATGCTTAAAATGGCAGAAGATTTGATTACTATGATTAGAGGTTCTTTACCCCCCCCCTGATAAGAGGCCTAGGGTGGAACCTGAGCTTGAGAGTTTTGAGCAGTGTTCGGAGGCTTCTGAGTCTTCGGCTGAAGAGTTGCAGGAGTTTCCTCCTTATTCTGATTCTGATGTAGATGACTCTACACCTTCGGCTTCTCCTCCTGAGGATTTTTCTTTTTCAGAGACTCTTCATTCCATGAGGGAGCATTTTAAATGGGAAGGTCAAGATTTCTCTGATTCTAGGAAAAGGCTTAGGAATTTTGTTTCTACCCCAGCATAGGCCTTTAGCTATACCTCCTGTTCTGGATGTGGTAGAGGATGTTTTTGCAGAGGCTTCCCTGAACCCTGATTCTTTGCCTCCTGCCCCAGTTAAACCGGACAGGTATTATAGGGTGCCTGAAGCTCATAAGTATCTTTTAAGAGTCCTAGGGCAGACCCAGAAACTGTTTCTCAGGGCCCTAAAGGTGTTAAGGCTTCTGTTGTTAAAAATCCTGTTCCTTCTGATAAAGAGGCAAGGGCTTTGGATAGATGGGGGAAAAAGGTGTATACTTCTTCCACTTTAGCCATGAGGGCTTTGAATTGCCAGTTTCACATGTTGAAATACCAAAATTATCTCCTTTCACAATTGAAGTCTAAGGTAGATGCTCTGGCGGAAGGTATTGAGTGTAAAGAGTTGCAGGATTTGGTTCATGTTTCTGAACAGGTGGGTAAGCATTCCTTGCAATGTGGTTTTGATGCTGTACAGGCCTCTTCGAGGGTGGCAGCCACTGGTTCTGTTCTTCAGGCACGCCTGGCTGAGGGATCAGAATTTAGCTGAACATGTAAAGACAAGGATTTTAGATGCTCCTTTACAATCTGATGTGTTGTTTGGTGCGCCTGTGGAAGCAGTTTTAAAGAAAATGGAGGACAAGGCTAAGTCTATGCAGACTGTTAAAGATTTTTAGCAGGTTCAGCCTCCAAAGTTTAGTAGAAATTGGCCTACTAAGGGGTGGACTTATCCTTCTTATGATTCTCAGTCTAGGGGTAGATCTAGACGTGGTAGGGGCAGAGCTCAAGGTTCTTTTAGGCCTAGAACAGGCAGTTCGCCTGCCCAGTCTTCTGGTGAGGGCAGGGTCAGTCCTTTCGTAAGCAGACCCAATGACTTGCCTTTTCAGCTGCCAGAGCCTTCTCGTCTGGCAGCACCTTTGGGAGGAAGGCTGGCACTTTTCAAAGAAAATTGGAGTGTTATTACCCAAGACAGATGGTATTGGATATCGTTCACCACGGTTACAGGTTTTATTTCCATACCTTGCCTCCTTTCAAAGGCATGCCAGACATTCCTCCTATACAAAGAAAAGAGGCTCACAAGCAAATTTCTCTGTTGCTCCAGATAGGGGCCATTCAGCTGGTTCCTGTGCCAGAAAGGGGCCTAGGATTTTATTCTCGCCTGTTCCTAGTACCAAAAAGGGGAACACGTGGAGACCAATTTTGGATTTGTCTATCCTCAACACTTATTTGGACATTCCCAAGTTCAAAATGTTGACGTTACAACAGCTTTTACCTCTGCTGGGCAAAGATCACTGGATGGTAACTTTAGATCTCAAGGAGGCTTACCTTCATGTGCCTATCAGACTCAGTAGCAGGAAGTATCTGCGTTTCGAGCTGGAAATTCACATTATCAGTTCTCTGCATTGCCCTTTGGCTTATCTACTGCCCAGAGTATTCACAAAAGTTCTGGCTCCAGTTGTAGCTTTTTCAGGCTAAAGGAATACAAATCTATCCTTACTTGGACGACTGTCTGATTCTGGCTCAAGAAAAGGACAAGCTTCTTCAGCATCTGGAATATGTGATAGCAGTGCTAAGATGCCTGGGGTATTCTGTGAACGAAATAAAGTCCAGTCTAGTACCCTCTCAAGACATGTGCTTTCTGGGTGTGAGACTGAATACAGCAGCCCAGATGGCCTTTTAACCCCGGACAAACAAAAGAGTCTATCCCTTTACTTCCATCAACTATCTCATCAGTCCGTGCTGACTGCAAGGACAGTCCTTCAAGCATTAGGGTTCATGGCATCTTGTATTCTGGTGCTTCCCAATGCCAAACTGCATATGAGGAAGCTACAATGGTATCTCAAAATGTATGGACACAGCACTGCCAGGATCTGGACACTGTCATTCAAATAATACCTTGCATTCAAAAGGAATTTTTGTGGTGGGCTCAGGAATGTCACCTAAACAAGGGACTCTCTGTGACCCGGCCAGAGGCGAGTCAGATTCTGACGACAGATGCCTCAGACATAGCTTGGGGAGCTCATCTGAATGGAAAGTGGATACAAGACAAGTGGCCTGCCAGACTACAGCATCTACATATCAACATGAAGGAGATGTTAGCAGTCCAGTTTGCATTGATGGCTTTCAAGGAGTTACTTCTTCCAGGGCAGGTGTTGATTCTAACAGACAACACGACTGTCATGTGGTATATCAACAAGCAAGGGGGAACACATTCTTATCCTCTATGCAGGCAAGCAATGATTTTGTGGGAGACTGCGCTCAGCTTGCAGCTTACTCTTCAGGCAAGGTTTCTGCCAGGAGCACAGAACTCCTTAGCAGATGTGTTAAGCAGGCAAATCATGGATCCCCACGAGTGGAAACTGGATCTTCATGTATTTCAAAAATTGACAGTGTCATGGGGAACTCCAGACATAGATCTGTTCGCTTCTCCACTAAACCACCAGCTGCCAAAGTTTTGCACGAAAAGATTTCATCACACAGCTTGGAAAGTGGATGCTCTTTCGTTCAGTTGGGAAAATCTTCATGTGTATGCCTTTCCACCTCTGCCTCTCCTCCCAAAGGTACTCCTAAAGGTCAGACAAGACAAGCCAAGGATGATTTTGATAGCTCCAGATTGGCCTCGACAACACTGGTACCCATTACTGAGGAATCTGGTAAGAAAGCCTCCATGGCCTTTACCTTTAATTCCACACCTTTTGTCTCAGAGGGACGGTCATCTACTCAATGTCAAGCTTCACTCTCTTCATCTAACAGCCTGGCATATTCTGTTTTGAACCACAGCAGGTCTCAACTTCCTCAACAAGTTTTGAATGTGATTATGGAAGCCAGAAGACCTAGTACACGTAAAGTGTATGCAGAAAAATGGAAGAGATTTTATTTTGGAGTGCAGCAAAGGATTTGGATGTTTCTGAGCCTAATTTGAGTGTGGCTCTTCAATATCTTACTGAGCTATTGGACAAGGGTTTGTCTTTCTCTTCCATTAAGATTCATGCTGCAGCAATTTCAGCTCACTATGATTGTGACCCACCTTTGTTTTCTCATCCTTTGTTCAAGCAATTTCTTAGAGGGGCAAAGAATATAAGACCCCCACGTAGAGCTCCTACTCCTGCTTGGGACCTCAATTTTGTGTTGGAGAAACTTACTCTACAACCTTTTGAGCCTCGGCTACTGCTGAGTTGAAATACTTGTCATGGAAGACTGCTTTTTTGTTGGCCATTACTTCTGCAAGAAGGGTTTCTGAATTGCAGGCCCTTATGGCGGTTGAGCCTTTTTTGATTTTTCATAAGGATAGAGTATCATTACGTACTAATCCTTCATTTATGCCTAAGGTGGTTTCTAGTGTGGCTTTAAACCAAACTATTCATTTGCCTACTTTTTATGCAGATCCCCAAAATAGGGGGGAAAAGATTTTGCACACCTTAGATGTACACAGACAGTTGCGTTATTATTTAAGCAGGACTAGGGATTTTAGGCAGTCTCAGCAGTTGTTTGTTTCTTTTGCTTTGAGTTCCCAGGGCAAGCCTGTGTCAAAACAAACTATATCTAAGTGGATTGGGTTTTGCATTGCATTCTGTTACTCCCATCATGGCAAGGAGATTCCAGCTGGGATTAGGCCTCATTCCACTAGGGCTACTGCCACTTCAACAGCATTTCTAAGGGGGGTGGCAACTAAGGATATTTTGGAGGCAGCTACTTGGAGTTCAGTGCATACTTTCTCCAAGCATTACCACCTTCCTCTCTATTCTAAATCCAGGGCTGGTTTTGCCACTGCTGTGTTGCAGGGCATGTTGGCAGCTCCTGCTTTTTTATAGTTTAGCCATCCTCCCTTAACTCTGCTTTGGGATTCTACCCAAGTGTTAGGACTGCAGCAATGTGAGATGAAGAACATAGTACAGTTTTGTACCTACCATAAATGTAGATGTTCGAAGATCCACATTGCTGCAGTCCAATTTTCCCTCCCGCCTTCCCCTCTGTGGTTAGGGGTGGTTGTGTGGGTGAGGTTCTATTTTGTAAATTTGTATATATTGTACATATATTAGGTACAGGAGTGTTTTGGTGTTTTTTGGTTTTGGCCTTAGCTTTTTAGGGTCTTCTGACATCTGGGGCAAGAAAAGACTGAGGATATGACGTCGGTCATGCGCATTTGTACCCTGACGTCCTGATGTCAGACAAATGCGCCTTGACCGACGTCAGCCTTATACTTTGGTATTCGGGCCGACTGGGACAGCGGACTACCCAAGTGTTAGGACTGCAGCAATGTGGATCTTCGAACATCTGCATTTATGGTAGGTACAAAACTGTACTTTACCAATACCTCTATGCGGCTACTCTCCCATGCTACGGAAGGCGCCGCTAGAGCCGCAGGGGCAGGTCTAGTCACTAGATGTCAGGCCTGGCTCCGTCATTGCGATTTCTCTGAGCCCTTCAAAGCGTCATTTGCGAATGCCCCCTTTGATGGTTCTGCCCTCTTTGGCAAAACCGTTCGCGACACTTTGACCCAGAGCGAGAAGGACGGGAAGACACTGTCTGCCGTCGGAATCCGCTTCCCTGCACCCCAGAGGCCCTATTCTAGGAACCAAAAGGGTCAGAAGAAGATGTGGTTCCGGAAGTCGCAGCAATCCCAGCCTGCTCCGGACAACCAGTCCTTCCGTGGCAGAGGAGGACAGGGAGGACGCCGCCCTAGAGGCAGAGGGGCTCCCAGGAACTTCGGGTCCAGAGAACCCTTCTCTGAACGGCCCGCGCAGCAACCCTGTGGGGTTGCCCGGCTGCTCCACTCTGGAGGCAGTCGGGGACGTTCGGGGCACCTAGCGGCATGGGAGTCCATAACATCAGACCGCTGGGTTCTCCAGATCATATCCAGAGGATACCACATCCCTTTTCGTCACTTACCAAAGTTGAAGTCCCTCCCAGACGTTCCACCCGGTCAACGGGAGGCCGCTTTGGCAGAAATTGGCCATCTGCTAAAGAAAAGAGCCATCCAACCCGTTCCCCCCAGACCAGATCGGATCAGGGTTCTACTCCAGGTTCTTTTTAGTGCCAAAAAAGACGGGGGATCTAAGACCAATTTTAGACCTTTCTCTCTTGAACCTGGCAGTCCCCAAGGAAAAATTCCGAATGGTCACTCTGCAATCTATTCTCCCCCTTCTGGGAGAAAATCACTGGATGTGTTCTATAGACCTCAAAGATGCGTACTACCACATCCTGATGGACAGGCGCTCCAGGAGGTTCCTCCGCTTCCGGCTGGGAGCCAGTCACTACCAGTTCCGGGTCCTTCCCTTTGGTCTCACCACAGCCCCAGGGTGTTCACCAAAGTATTAGCAGTGGTAGCGGCCCACCTGAGGCTTCAGGGGTGCAGGTCTTCCCTACCTGGACGACTGGCTCCTTACCGCCCAACAAGGCATCTACTACTATTGGCGAGACTCCTTTCTCCATCTTGCTCCCATTCTGGGCATTACAATAAATACAAAGAAATCCAGCCTGGCGCCCACACAGCTCTTAGATTTTATAGGGGCCAGGTTAGACACAAGGAGTTTAAAAGCCTTCCTCACTGCGGACAGAGTTCAAAATCTGCAGCTCCAGGTGCGGGCCATTCTCCACTCAAGTTCTGTTCCGGCGGAGTTGGTCCTGAGGGCTCTAGGGTCCATGGCATCTGCTATAGCACTTCTTCCTCTTGCCAGGCTCAATATGCGCATCCTCCAGTGGACTCTATTAGTACAATGGTCTTACCTTGCTCTCCCTATGCATCATCCCATTGCGATCAGCAAGGCTTGCAAGCAGTCCCTCCTGTGGTAGCTTCACTCCCCAGATCTCCACGGAGGCCGCCCATTTTGTGCTTCTCCCCCTCTCACCACGGTGACCACGGACGCCTCCCGCCTCGGGTGGGGGCATTTTGCGGGCCGGACCGTCCAAGGCACATGGAACGATTCAGAGACCTTACTGCATATCAACGTTCTAGAGATGAGAGCAGTGCTCTTAGCGTTGCTAGCACTTCAGGACTTTCTTCCCTTGGGAACAATTGCGATTCAATCGGACAACATGTCAGTTGTCTGGTACATCAACAAGCAAGGGGGAACGAGGTCTTACCCTCTTTGTCGAGAAGCCATGAGAGTTTGGGAATGGGCAATCTCCACCAACTGCTTTCTAATAGCAACGCACATTCCGGGTCGGTCCAACATCCTGACGGACAAGCTCAGTCGCACCATTCTGACCCCTTACGAGTGGTCTCTCAATTTTCAAGTAGAGGAACGCATATTCGCACGGTGGGGAACTCCTTCATGCGATCTTTTTGCCTCTCCCTCAAACACCAAGTGCGACAGTTTTTTCGCTCTGATACCTCCTCCAGGAGGTTCTCCAAGAGACGCTCTGGTGCATGCTTGGCCACCCGGTCTTCTGTATGCTTATCCACCATTGCCTCTGATGCTCCAAGTTCTTCAGAAAGCCTCTCGGGTGGGTTGCAGAATGATTCTCATTGCTCCGTTTTGGCCTCGACAGATCTGGTTCCCCTTCTTAAGGTCTCACTCGGTGAATCCTCCTTGGATTCTAGATCCCATTCCGGATCTGATATCTCATCCATCCTGCATATCTCCTCCGAACCTGGACAACCTGAAGCTGACCGCTTGGCTGCTCCAGTTCCACTCTTGATCAGGACTCCCGGTATTTCGTCCCCTGTTAAGGCGATCCTGGTGGCAGCTCATAAACCATCCACTAGGAAAGTCTACAGCAGCAAGTGGAAACGGTTTTCTTTGTGGGCGGAGTGGCAAGGCCTGAATCCCTTCACGGTTCCTCTCCCTTTAGTGCTTGATTTCTTAACCACTCTTTTTAACGATGGTGCCAGCAGTTCCACAGTCAAAGTACAACTGGCGGCAATTTCACATTATCACATTGGTCATGACTCTAGTCCACTCATGTCAGCCAAGTTGTGTAAAATTTTCCTTAAAGGTACTTTCCTTCTCAGGCCCCCTGTAAAACAAGCGGTTCCTCCCTGGGACCTTTCCTTAGTTCTCTAGGCCTTGACCCCCTTGAACCAGGGGCTACGGTGGATGCCAAATTCTTTTCTTTCAAGGCGGCTTCTTTAGTAGCCATTACATCGGCCAAGAGAGTTTCAGAGCTCCAAGCATTATCAGCTAAACCTCCTTACTTGGTCTTTCATCCGGACCGTGTTTACCTCAGGACCAACCCGTCCTTTCTTCCTAAAGTAGCTTCTGAAGCAAACATTAATCAATCCATTAACCTCCCTGTTTTCTTTCCTAAATATGAAAACAAAGGTGAATACAAGCTTCACTCCTTAGATGTTCACAGGCAACTTAGATTTTATCTAAACATAACGGCTGGTCATAGGCAATCCGACCAGCTGTTCATTTCCTTTGCTAAATTTAATTTGGGCAAGCCAATTTCTAAAGTATCTCTGTCTCGCTGGATTTCACAGTGTATCTTATTGGCTTATCAAGCTTCAGGAAGGCCCGCACCGGAGGGTGTACACGCTCATTCAACCCGGTCAGTATCTACCTCGGCAGCCTTTAAGGCTAGGATTCCTCTAGATGATATTTGTGCAGCAGCCACGTGGGCTTCATCTCATACTTTTATTTCCCACTACAAGTTGGATCTTGCATCTAGGGGTAGGGCATCCTTTGGCTCCGCGGTGCTCCGGAATATCATTCCATGATGGCCGCCCAAGATTCAGGTAGCTGGGGACTCTGTCCCACAGGTTGCAGACAAATGAATCTCCTACTTCAGATTTAGAAGTTATGTACTCACCATAACGTTCCATCTGAGTAGGTGTATTCATTTGTCTGCAACCATCCCGCCCTCCTATCCCCCTGGCCTTTCAGTTTCCTGCATATTATGTGTTACCCTTTTCAGGGTGTTCTTGCTGTTGGCAAACTCGATCTGAGGTCATGAGGGTAGAGCAGGGTATTATGGATGAGGGGAGATGCTGAGAGCTTGGATCCATAGCTGGTAAACCATGCCAGTTCGGATCCGATATCGGATCCATAACCCACAGGTTGCAGACAAATGAATACACCTACTCAGATGGAACGTTATGGTGAGTACATAACTTCTAATTTTTTGAGACGGTCTGCATAGGGCATATGTTTGAGGCCAGTAATCCTCTTTGTGAGGTAATTCTGTGGTCTTTCCAGTTGTTGTAGATGTCTTGTGAGATACATACCAAAAGGGGCATTGTACTCTATAATGGGTCTAATGAATGATGAGTAGAGGGGAACAATGACCTCTTTTTTTTCTGGATGAGAATACTTTTGTGATGAGATGAGCCACATAGAAGGATTTCCTGACCACTGTGGCGATGTGATTATCAAAGGAGAGACTACTGTCCACCTGTGTCCCAAGGTCTCTTATCACATTTTCGGCATTAAGTAGACTACCAGCTATGTGGTAGTTCATGGGTACAGAGTTTTTACCAAAGGGGATGACAATACACTTTTTGGCATTGAGCTTCAGGCCATGGCTTTGACACCAGGTATCTGTCTCATTGAGGCCCTTTTGAAGTTTGTCCACATCGTTAGGAGTTTCGATTATGGCTCCTAGTTTGCAGTCATCTGCAAACTTTGTTAGCCAAAGACCTTCTGTGTTGGCCTGCACTTCAGAGAAGTAGATACCAAACAGGAGAGGACCCAGGACTGAACCCTGTGGTACTCCACTTGTCACTGGTCTGATGTCGAATTTGGAATCCGCTACTTTCACAGTGTGGGTTCTGTCCGTGAGCCAGTTGGCAACCCATCTTGTGACATAGGGATTTATACCTAGTTTAGTGAGCTTATCTATAATTCCAGAGTGGGGGATGGTGTTGAAAGCCTTGGCGAGATCTAGATAAGCTGTGTGAACCATTTTACCCTGATCTATGGCTTTGGTGACTGCTTCAAAGAAGTCAATCAGGTTTAGGAGACATGATCTGCCTTTTACAAATCC
>NC_056731.1:1998721385-1998766385 GCF_019279795.1 Protopterus annectens
AAAATTTCAGCTTATTGCAAACAAAATGAGGGGAATGGGAAAACAAAGGAAGTTTTTCACAGTAGTCTTTTAATAATTCAAAGCAAAACATAACTTTAAAAAAACCTTCTAGTGTTGGAAGTATTTGCTGACATGGCTAACAGTTCATCAAAAACTGCTCTCTCGGCTTCAGGGTTAACCTTCTAACCTCTCTCTTTCCAGGACACCCATTCAACTTGTCTTGTTGCTCACTGGGACTCCTGGCTTCCCTTAGAGGTCAGGAAATGTAACTTTCAGCACAGTAAGGAGACTGAAATACCTCTTCCTGCAGCTGATTTAATTCACATTCCTGCTTGCCTCCTTGCCCAATGTCAGCATCCATCAGTGTGCCACGTTATGTACGCATTATATGCATATTTGTGCATGTTTCTGCATATAACATTGCATATAATATCTGTGGTTTATGATCTGTTAGTTGAATGTTGTTCCTAAATCTACAGTTAACAAGTTTCAACAATATTTCATGTATCACACAAAGACTATAAGTTAACTGTACATCTACACACTGATAGAGAACCACCATCTGCTGAATAGGTGTTAAAATTATTTGTATTTTTTATGAATGTAATGTCTTGAGTGATTCTCTTGCCTAATTTGAGATTTTTTAAATAATTTTATTTCTAGGTGATTGATTTAAGTGGGCAGTGAGTGCTGTTTTTTTTGGGGGGGGTCACATGTGTGTATAAGAAGTTAATATTAAATGTGGCTTGTGTTTTACTTTATAGAGTTTACTATTTTTTTTTCAAAGTAAGTGCAGTATTTGGCTTGAGGTTTGTTATTTTTTTAATAAAATGTTATCTTTATTGCAAAACATTTAGGGAAAATTATTATACCTTTAGTAATCTTTAAAAACCTTACAGCAGACTTTAAACGTGTGCACTCTTCCATGTGCTATTTTTACATATAGTTATTCAACCATATTCTTAAATTGACAGTGTTGTCTTAGTAACCATTAACTCTCCATAGGTTCGTAGGTAGGTACTAGGCTATAGGCCCAAGGGCCTACGTAAGCCTAGCCAGCAAGGTTCCATAGCTTACACCACCCAAGAAAGTTATTTTCCTGTGCCACTGTTCAGCAGAGACAGAAGTGATCCCCAGGGTGTATTTCCTATTTCCCATCCACTCATCAAGATTTTTCTTGAAGAGTGCTAATGAAGAACTTTGCTTGACATAGATGGGTAGCTTGTTCCAGAGTATAGGAAGTCTCTGGGACAGGAATCGATCCCTCCAGCGTGTCCTGTTTATTGTGGTGACAAGGTTTAGGTCCCTAGAGCATGTAGCTCGGAGGGATTGGGATTTCTTTAGGTGTAGCATGTCCAACAGCTCTGGGTTTGACATAGCTTTATATGTTAGGCAGAGATCACCTCGGAGTAGATGATATGCTACGGAGTAGGCGATATGCTACGGAGTAAAGCTGGAGTTTTTTGAGGCGGTCAGTGTAGGGCATTTGTTTGAGGCCAGTAATCCTCTTTGTGAGGTACTTCTCTGGCCTTTCCAGCTGCTCAAGGTGTCTTGTGAGGTACATTCCAAAAGGGGCATTGTACTCTATAATGGGTCTAATGAGTGACGAGTAGAGGGGAACTATGACCTCTTTTTTTCCTGGATGAGAACCCTTTTATGATGAGGTGAGCCACGTAGAAGGACTTCCTGACTGCTGTGGCGATGTGACTATCAAAGGAGAGACTAGTGTCCACCTGGGTCCCAAGGTCTCTTATCAAGCATTTGGTGTTTAAGTAGATTGCTGCTTATGTGGTAGTTCATGGGTACAGAGTTTTTACCAAAGGGGATGACACTGCACTTTTTGGTATTGAGCTTGAGGCCATGGCTCTGACAACAGGCATCTGTATCAGTGAGGCCCTTCTGTAGGATGTCCACATCATTTGGGGACTTGACTTTGGCTCCTAGTTTGCAGTCATCTGCGAACTTCGTTAGCCAGAGGCCTTCTATGTAAGCCTGTACTTCAGAGAAGTAGATACCAAAGAGGAGAGGTTCCAGGACGGAACCTTGTGGTACTCCACTTGTAACTGCTTTTGAGGTCAGATTTGGAGTCTGCAACTTTTACAGTGTGGGTTCTGTCAGTGAGCTAGTTGGCAACCCATCATGTGATGTAGGGATTTATACCTAGTTTAGTGAGTTTAGCTATAATTCCAGAATGGGGGATGGTGTCAAAAGCCTTGGTGAGGTCAAGATAGGCTGTGTGAACCATCTTACCCTCATCCACGGCTTTGGTGACTGCCTCAAAGAAGTCGATCAGGTTCAGGAGGCATGATCTGCCTTTCACAAACCTGAACTGGGTGGGATCCAGAGTTTGGAGGTTACCAATGTCTTTGTTTATGAGTTCCATGATGATATGTTCCATGGTCTTGCAGACAAGGCTCGTCAGGCTAATAGGTCTATAGTTCCCGGGATCAGTGGTGGCTCCCCCTTTGTGGAGTGGGATAACTGTTGCTGTGCACCATTTAGTGGGCACAAAGCCTGATGCGAGGCTATTATTGAACATGGTGCTTAAGTGGAGAGTCAGTTCATTCTGAAGTTCGTGTAAAACGCAGCCTGGGATGTTGTCCGGTCCCATGGATGCTGTGTTTTTGGCTTTAGAGAGTGCAGCTTTTACCTGCGTAGTTGTGATTACAGGGATTCTGCATTCTTCCTGTATAAATATGGGCCCTTTAGGGGGTGGGGGGTAAAGTTAGCACTGAACCGATCTGCCAGGATGTTGGTAATATCAGTTGGTTCTGTAATTTTCGTGCATTTGTGCTGTAACTCAGAGCAGATCTGGGCGTTTCCATCTAGATTCTTGACATAGCTATAACATGACTGTGCAAATTATTTTATATTAAATGTATACACCCACCATGGCTTTTTGTATGTGCCTTTTTTTTTTTTTTTTTTTTTTTTTTTTGTGATGATCAGTGCTAATGTCACATACTTTAACACAGTCATCTAAGCTAGTGTGCATACAGTAGCTGACACATTGCCCAATAGCCCATTTTGTCTTGCTGCTTTTCACCAGCCGTGTCATTCCCATCCATTTATCATTTTTGTCTTTTTTGAGTTTGGTATATTAATTTCATAGAACATTCACCATCACTTCTATTTTACTTCTGATAAACATTACACTTTGGATTTTTACAGTTTTTTTAAATAAATGTTCCATCAAGGTACATTGTCAGCCATTTTTGCTTGACTGCCCTTAGATTCTCCCCCTTTCTAACAATGCCCAAGTAAAACAGTTTTAAGGGGTTTTACATATTTACCCACCTAGGAAACTAGTGTCTTCTTCTTGGGCTCTCAGTTTCACATTTCAAAAGCTTACTTTGTCATTATTTGAACCAGCACTTAAGGCTGAACTGAGGTTGCTAACGTGGAACTCAAAGTATTATCCAATGTCTGAGTTACAGGCACGTATGGCAACTCAGTCCTACACAAAGACTTGGTTCCTTATTGAACAAATCATACCTTTATACCTAAAGGTGTCTCAGAGTTTAAGCCAGACTGGTTCAGTAAAGAAGACCGAGAGATGAGTAAAGAATGAAGGAGAGAGTATTTGTCACTCTGTATATTCACAGGCATCTTGGATACTACGTAGACAACTTGACTGTTTTAGAAAGTTTACCATCTTTTCTCCTTTTCTGTAGCAGCTTCATGGAATGGCTATGAAATTTGATTTTTGGATGAAATTGTGCTGCATCAGTAGCTCATTTCACAAAGATATGGCCCATATATGGTCTGTTGTAAAAGTAAGAAAGTTAGGAGGTTTGCTTAGCATCCAGTGGTTGATAGGTGGAGTGAGCTGTCAGAAGCAAGGCAGTCAAGACATTTTAAAAACATTGAAACTCCTCTAGCAAGACCAGGAAAAGGGAGGGTTAGCTGCTCTGGATGACTTTTCACTGTTTGGGCAAGCTTCATTAATAAAAAAAACATTGGTCCCACATAAGTGTTTCTCCATGCTTGTCAAAGTGATGCAGCAGTAGCATAATTTGACAAGTGCATTATCATTTAGAAAGCTGTTTGAGACCTGTGGAACATTCCTGTCAGCTAAATACAGTGTGATGTACTGTGTATGCCAACAATCCTTTTTTTGTTGATTCCATTTGTAAGGAGGATAGCATACCCTTAAACCCCACTCATCATCTTTAAAACATGGTAAGTGTAGGGAGTTAATGAGAAGTTTTACAGGTAAGTGTAGGGAGTTAATGAGAAGTTTTACAGGTAAGTGTAGGGAGTTAATGAGAAGTTTTACAGGTAAGTGTAGGGAGTTAATGAGAAGTTTTACAGGTAAGTGTAGGGAGTTAATGAGAAGTTTTACAGGTAAGTGTAGGGAGTTAATGAGAAGTTTTACAGGTAATTGTAGGGAGTTAATGAGAAGTTTTACAGGTAAGTGTAGGGAGTTAATGAGAAGTTTTACAGGTAAGTGTAGGGAGTTAATGAGAAGTTTTACAGGTAAGTGTAGGGAGTTAATGAGAAGTTTTACAGGTAAGTGTAGGGAGTTAATGAGAAGTTTTACAGGTAAGTGTAGGGAGTTAATGAGAAGTTTTACAGGTAAGTGTAGGGAGTTAATGAGAAGTTTTACAGGTAAATGTAGGGAGTTAATGAGAAGTTTTACAGGTAAGTGTAGGGAGTTAATGAGAAGTTTTACAGGTAGATGGAACTAATGGAACAATCTATTTGTCTGTCTTGCGTCTCTCTGCCTTCCTTCTTATGTATCCTTCTGCCTAGCTGTCTAAATAAAGTAATGCTGAGCCATGTACTTGTACTTAGATGACCACTTGTGGGATTTTTTCCCAGTACTATGCCTGCTAACATATCCTCATCACCATGTTTCTGGAAAAGTGCTTGTACTGGTTCTAATGCTGTCCATTATCTCTTGAGAAACCAGATGGCTCCAGTCTCCCGTTTGCAATTTTATACTATGTCATGTTTGTTGAAATGCAGACACTTCATTCGGGCTGGGATGCATTGTGCCATTTAATGAAATTTATGGTTTGGAAGTGAGTAATGGATATGTTTGGTAAGCCTGATCTTGGTGCATGGAGCTCTGGTTAGTAAGTATAGGTGTTTTGGGGTTGTTGGTCCTGTAGGAGGATTATATGTATGTAGGACTGCTGCTATTGGCTGCTAATGGAATGCTCTGTGTTAATCATTCCTACTACTGTAGTAGTCATTAGGCTGCGTGGATTGTGTCTTGGCCAAGACATGACTGTCCAGCTTCCAAAAGTTCTGGCTCTCTCCCACACCATCACTCTGTTAATTGGGAAGCCCTGTGGAGGAAAAATTGGCATTCAGAGTGAATAATCTCTGTACTTTCTTGACGCCTCATGAAGAATTAGCTCACAGGCTTCACAGAAGCAGCAGCTGGCCTTCTGCTTCTATTCTGGCAGATAGTCCCTCAGTGGGAAACCCTTCCACACAGAATATTGCCCTTTAAAAAATGCTGTTTGTTTTGCTTGGGGATTTTAGCAGCATTTCTCTAGTAAACTTGGCATCTTTCTAATATTGAAAGTTTCCAGACTGAGACCACTATTTTTAGCACTGGTTAATTTGGGGGGGGGCTGTTTTAATGAGAATATGTACTGCTTGTTGAAACTTTTTTTGTATAAAAGTTTAATGCTGGGAAGTGTTTTATTTGGGCAGGGGCTACTTTGGGGTATGTTAGTGCTTGTGTTCACTGTGTGACAACTTATCTGCCTTTTTGTTTCTGTTAGACTGAGTTTTATGTGAAGAGGTTTCTGACAGGATTTTAGAGTGCTGTTTAAGCATTACTTTGTCTAGTGGGACTGTCTGTGTGAGTGTAAGTGTGCTGCTTATGAATACTGTTTGACAACTTGCCTTCTGACTTGCTCATTTCAGCGAAGGTTACCTCATCTGAAGCATCTTCCTCATACTCATCGTGTATACTTATGCCTCTCCTGCTGGTCTGCCTTTTGTTGTTATAAAGAAAAGACTTGCCAAATAGCCCTTGTGTGCCAACTCCAGGGGCTCAGTCAGTGCCTCAGCTGATGGTGGATGACTCTGCAGTTGCCATCAGTCAGTCCTCAGATCATTCACTCACCTCTCTGGCTTCCTCTGGTGTAGCCCTTTCAGCCACCACAAACCGGGGTCAACCGTGTCCTGTTCAGCTGTTCCATTGTCTGAAGCAGTCATTGCCTCAGTGGCATATGGGTTCTGTGTGTGTGTGCACAAACCCACACTGGCAGCTTTCCAGATCTCAGAATTTCCTCCTCTGCCTCCCTGTTAACAGGGGATCAGATTAGCGCTTCCCATTGGGGAAGCCTAACCCTTGTCACAGGAAGTTAGTATTCAGTCGTTTAGTACCCCCAAGAGAAATTTCACAGTTGAATCTCTTCAGCAGCCTGCATTGGTGGATTACAGCTTCCACTCTAGGACAAGATCCCTTTGGGAACTTCCCTTCTTTATTGTTTTATACATTTGATTGCTCTGTTTTATATAAAATTCATGAAATGTATATTTATGCATGTTAACTTCATATTTTGCTATTTACAACTGCTGTTAATTCCTGTGAGAATTCTAACTTACTGCTGTGTTGTTTGCGTGCTTAATATTTTAAGCAGATTTTGGGGTTTTCTGAAGTGTTTTATGATATGCTGGGAAAATGAAGTCCTGATTTGTCATTTGAACACTAGGGACTGCCTCTTGCATGTAGAGCTATGATTAATCATGCTCATTGGTTTGTTTATCTGTTTCATTTAGAAGTTCTGACAGAAAAAAAATTTTGCATTTTTTACTTTTTCTTCATTTATGATATTTACTACTGATTTAACACACAGCTATAGCCATTTTTATAATTGAAACCTGATTTTGTCAGATTTCCATTTTCTGTGGAGATATTTTCATTTCTGACAAGAGAATCTGTAAGTAAATGCTTATTTATGCTGTTTTAAAATGTTTCCATGTGATTTAAGGCCATATATTTGAGCTTGGCACTGTTTGTACAAGTGGATTTCGCTTGGTAGCATGGCTGTGCAGTTCTTCACTGTGCAGGTCGTATAACGAGACGTGGCACAATTTAAACCGTTTCTGCTGTATATTATGCAGCTGATCCCTATTTCCTATGTGGAAACACAGTTTATATTTTCTGTTATTGCTGCCGTTTGTCAATCATTAATAGTGTTAATGAATTATTTTGGCTGATTGTTTTTTTTTTTTTTTCCCCTGACTTGATGAGTCATGATATAGCTGCGCCCCCCCCCCCCCCCCACACACACACACTTATCAAATCCAGTTGCACCTAAAAAGAAAAAGAAGAAAAAAAAGATCAACAAAAACATGCTTTAGCCTGTGGTTTGTGAATCTTGTTGTTGCCTTAAGTCATCCTGCTGACCACTTACCATTTTCCCTGCCACCCTCTTGTGTGAACCAGCAGCCATCTATGGTACAGGGCTCAGACACATTCACCGTGGCTGTTCCTATACCATGTTCAGGTATGGGAGAACAAAACCCATTAGGTGCAAGAGAGGTCTAGAGTAAGAGACCTGATGCTAGATCTAATACTCTGGCATTTAGTGTAGTTCGTAGTAAGAAGAAACAAAAACGTCACCACACTTTAGACAATCAGGTTATTACCGTGTATAGGGCTGATGTGGTTTCTTTATCTAAGGATGTTTAACAGTCAGCTAATCTCAGAGGTTATGCTCCTATTCACAATGACTATGGAGTTACTTTCTCTAGACATCAGTCTGTTTCTGTAGATTTTGATGCCGGTAATAGTGATTACTCTTGAGCCTGTACAATTTAATCTTTGGAAGGTGAACATATTCAAAAACCCAAGCAGGTGTTCATTCACCTTTCCACAGATTAAACCAAAGCAGGTGTTCACCTTTCCACACATTCTAAAAAGGTTTATAGATGTATTTGACTGGAAGCAATTTGCAGCTACGATAGCAATTGGCAGTGTTTGTGATCTTGTTGAGGATAAGACGCCAAATGTTTTGACTGTTCCTTCTCTTTTACTGGCCTTAGAACATGTCTATAAAACTGCATATAAAACCGCTTTGGGTAGTGAACCAGGTCCTAAATAAGGCTATGAGGAATTTAGTGTGTACTCTGGTCTTGCAGCTCTCTTTTTGATCATTTGCCAGCTGGACCCATCTGGGGTTTCTCCAGCTCCCACAGTGGGTTGGAATCTCTGGGGTGGGGGAGTTGGCATAGTCTAGTAATTCAGTCTTTAGAATTCTAGATTATATAGGATTTATGTGGAGGTTCATTTTGCAATGTGCTTATAGTTTAAATTACTTTGTTGCATCTTTTTTGGCTGTTGAACAGAACTGCATTGTGAATGAGATTGAGATTTTTCTAGTGTGGCTCCAGTTTCAAAACATGCTATGAGACGTTTCTTGAAAGTTGTGGGCACAATTTGTAGAAACTCAGCTGTTTCTGCTGTATGGAAGGTGTGCTTGGTTACATTACCAGAATTTATGAGGATTTAAAAAAAAATTAGATTTTGAATGCTCCTTTGAGTTCTGGATTGGTGTTTGGTCCTGCTGCTACCCACATTCTCAAACAGTGAGATGACAGAGGTAAACTGATGCATGCGGTATCTAGAATGTATCCTATTCCCAGGTTCTCCCTTAACAAGGTGCCCAGTCAGGGCAGCCCAAACCTAATTCCCAGCCTAACAAACGTCAGGGTACCAAGAGAAAATGGCAGGAGGATAATGCTTCCAAACCAGATTAAAGTGGTTTGTTTCTCAAAAGGGAATCACTCCCCCTGCTAAAGAATGTTTAAGCTGAGACTTTAGCATCCTGTTGCCCCTCCTTCCCTTTCCCCAACCCCCAGGCTTTCACTCAACCCAGCAGCCCGGCCACAAATGGTCTCAGACAAATGGGTGCTGAGAATAATTCAGAGAGGATACCCCTCCAGTCACAGAAATTCCCTGCATCTGGCAGCCCAGATGCATATACACTCCTCAGCACTCCTTCACATGTTGTTAGCAAGGGTTGTAGAACCAGTTCCTGCACCACGAAAAGGAAAAGGATTTTACTACATAATCTTTCTGGTACCCAAAAAGGAGCTATGGTGGAGAGCAGTAATAGATTTGTCTTTCCTAAATACTTTTCTGAAAGTACCAATATTCAAAGTGCTCACTTTGCAGACAGTCCTACCCCTTCTTCCAGACCACTGTTTCATGGTGCATGGCGACTGTAGATCTGAAAGATGCTTTTCACATTCCAATTGCTCAGAATTTCAGGAAATATGAGATTTGCTGTGCCCGGCTTATATTATCAGTTTTTTGCATTACCCTTTGGCTATCTACTGTGCCTCAAGTATTCACAAAGTGCCTTGCACTAGTGGTTGCGTACTGCAAAACTCGGGGCATCCACATTTTCTGTTATTTAGACAACTTCTTGACTTGTACAGAGTATGTTTCCTGGTGTTCAGAATCATTGGACAAGGTGTTAACCATTCTAGTTCACCTGGGCTTCAAGTTGAAAATAGATACGTCCTCACACCCTCTTAAAGAATTGTCTTCCTGGATTGTATGACAGACGCAGAAAAATGGTCTTTCTACCAGAAGACAAAGTTCTGACCTTTCAGAACATTTTCAGGGATTTATCTCTTCAAGAAGCTGCCGATAGTTTCTCAAAATTCTAGCCTTCGTGGCATCAGTGATCTCATAATTACACCACAGACTCCATATATGAAAGATTCAGTAGTACATTTGGTCCTAGCAACTGTTTTCCTTGTGCTGGAATTTATGAAATGGGAGTTGCAGTGTGGGAGGGATCAGATGTCTCTCTCTCTAGGCCTACCATTCTCCCTCCAGACCCAGTTCAAATCAGTCCACATGGGCTTGTCCGATTTTGCGGGGAGAGCAGTGCCCAGGGGAGTTCAAGTGCAAGGTGAATTGAGTCCTTTGGATGCTACAAAGCACATAAACATCAAAAAATGTTATCAGTGATTCAGATCTTATATGTTTTTTGGCACTTCAAGTCTCCAGGTCCCCTATTATTGGTCCTTGACAACACAACAGTCATGTGGTACCTGAACAAACAAGGTGGTGCAGCAATATACTCTATTTGCTTGTTGACAGTGATGGTCTGGGGCCTCCATTCTCTGATGCTTCAGGCTTCATACATCCTGTTAGAGCAAAACATAGTGGCAGACAAACTAAGATGATACCAGATGGACCCTCTCTAGTGGAAAGTCAGGACAGAGGTCTTTCAGGATTTGGTCCAGTTGTGAAGAATAACTGAAATAGATATGTTTTCCTCCGCTCAAAAGAGGCAGTTGTAAAAATTCTGTTTGAGACATCCTTGCAGTCATGCTTGGACGACAGATGCATTTTCATATTCTTGGATAGGAATATTCTTTTTTGCATTTCTACCCTTTCCACTGATACCCAAAGTACTTCTGAAGATTTCAGAAAGAATTGCTAAAGATCATTGTGGTGATTCCCTTTTGGACCAGGTAAACTTAGCTCTCCCTTTTAATGGAATTAGTCAAAGGCAATTACCTCAGGCTTCCTCACACTCTGGATCTGCTCTCACAGTGTCACGGGTGACTGGTGCACCCTATCTTGGAGCAATTGCAGCTGACAGACCAGATGATTATATCTTTATACTGTTCAGGCACTTGTTCCATGAAGATTTACAGCAGGTATTAAAGGAAGCAAGAAAGCCTGCAACTAGAAAATCTTATTTTTACAAGTGGAAGTTTTTTCTAGGTGGTGCTTAACCGTTAACAAAGGGCTCGGTAGGGTGTCTGTCCCTCTGGTTTTGAAATGTTTGTGTGAGCTACTCCACAGTGGCTTATCTTATGCATCTTGTGTCCATCTGTGCTTGTCTGCCCATGGATCCCCCTCTTTCATCTGTTTTAGTGGTCAACAATTTATTAAATGAGTGTTGCACTTGAGACATCTTTGAAAGCAATTTCTTCCTCCTTGGGATCTCAACTTTGTTCTTGGAATAGTTGACTTCCTCTCCTTAAGAACCTTTCAGGCTGATTTAAAGTTCATCAGTCATCTGCAGGCTGAGTCTTTGAGTTGCAAGCTGTAATGATAGACTAACCTTATCTGATTTTCCACAAGGCAGGGGTTGTATTCACTAATTCAGCGGTTCCCAACCACTGGGCTGCAGACCGGTACCGGGCCGTGGAGCACTTGGTACCGGGCCATCGGGTAAGTGAATGCCTATGAGTGTGTTTTTGTGTCTGTGTGTGTGTGTGAGTGAATGTGTGTATGAAAGCAAAAGAATCTGTGTGTGTGTCTGTGTCTTTGTTATGGACGAAAGGTACACAAACCTCATTGCTGCTGCTGCCAGTGATCACTCGCTCTCTCTCTTTCTCTGTCTGTCACACACACACACACACACACACACACACACACACACACACACACACACACCATACCTCTCAACCTCTTAGTAGTGCAAAAAGTCTGGACAAAGCCTAACAGAATGTGGGGACAATAGGGACAGATTTTATATATTGCTCTTATAACCATAGAAAGTTGCTAGAATAACAGGATTTGTCTTATGGATTTTTCTGAAGGATATGAGGTCTGAAATACAAATGTATCATTATTTAGTGACTTCAGTCCTCAGATCATCTCAGTGATTTTCCAGAAAATCTCAAAAGTTATGAGGAACAGACCAAAACTCAGTGGGAAAAATCTAGAAATTCTGCGAAAATGTACAGTTGACAGGTATGAATACCTTTCAGCCTCTTACTTAGATCAAGAAATCTGGACAAAGCCAAAAATAGTGACCCTTTTAAGTACTACTCTTACAAACTTCGAAAGTTGATAGCAATACAGGTTCTGCATTAGCATGACTTTTCTGAAGGGTATGAAGTATGAAAGTCAACTGTTTGTCATTATTTTCTGATTTCATCTTCAATGATCTGCCAGTGATTTGCCAGAAAACAACAATTTTATGAGAAAAAGACCAAAAATATGAGGCAAAAATCTGCACATTCTGTGAAAACTTGTACGGTTGAGAGGTATGCTGGACAGAGCCAAATAATAGGGGCAGATTTTAAGTATTGCTCTTATAAACATAAAATCAGTAAGTTTGCTATTAGGTTTCTTTGCCTCTCAACCATAGTAGATCACTGTTATGTTGTTAAGCAGAATGTACACTTTTTTTTTTGGTAATTATTGCCAACTGTCTTTTTATTGTACTTTGGAGCTTTTCTCCCCGGGTCTGGGCTCCTTGTTAAACAAATGTCAAATAAATAAATAAATAAAAATCTACTTTATTATGCGTGCCACGAGATGACCGGTCCATGGAAAATTGTCTTACATTGATACCGGTCCTTGGTGCAAAAAAGGTTGGAGACCACTGCACTAATCCATTTTCCTTCCAAATGTTGTTTGTTTAAACTGAAGCAACCATCAATATCCCAGTTTTCTTAATAGAACCTAAAAGATGGAGAGAGAAGATTCTGCACGCCTTGGATGTGTATAAGCAGCTCAGGTATCTTGATGGAACTCAGCCCTTCAGGAAGGCTGAACAGCTGTTTATTTGCCTGATTTGATCTCTTCTTCCTTAGGTTTTAGTTATGTCCAGGGAGTTTCTAAGGGCTCTGGGTTACATGGCTTCCACCATCCCCAGGGTCCATATGAGAAAGTTTCAGTGGTTCCTGAAGTCAGTCAGGCTTCAACATTCTCATCCTTTGGACTTTCTAGTTCCTCCTCTTTCATGCCTCAAGCTAGAGCTTCAGTGGTGGATTCATCAGCTGCCTCTCATCCCAGGGTTTCTTTTTCAGCCCCCAGTCCCCTCTCAGGAACGTTTTTGGATGCCTTAGATGCAGGGTGGGTGGCTTCTTTTGGTCCTCCTAAAGGTTCAGGGCCTTTAGTCCTTTTCTTCAGAGTGTGGACCTTCTCAGTGTTAAAAAGATGAGAGCACTTCTTGCTCTTCAGGCCTTCCATACTCTGTTCTTTCCAGGGCCTCTCAAAATCTTTACAGACAATACCACAGTGGTGCGGTACATCGACATGCAAGGGGGAACCATGGTCTTACCTCCTGTGCAACCTAGCTCTTCAGGTTTGGGATCTGGCTGTCCAGTATCAGGTGACTCTTCAGGCTGTTTATATTCCTTCAGATCAGAACCTTGTGTCAGACACATTGAGCAGGTCATAACACAGACTCATGAGTGGATGCTTCACAGAGATGTGTTTCTGGACATTATCCACCAGTGAGGTACTCCTCAGGCAGATCTTTTTGCTTCCCTTCCGAACAGACAACTTCCCCTTTTTTGGACCAGAGTCCCTTGTCCTGTAGCATTGAAGGTGGACGCCCTCTGTTTTTCTTGTAAGGGGATTTTTTTTTTATGCCTTCCCTCCCCTTCCTCTCTTACTGAGGGTCCTGTTCCGGATAGAACAGGACTCTCCCAAAATCTTATTGGTGACTCCTTTTTGGCCCAGACAGCACTGGTTCCCTCTTCTTCTGCACCTAGCCAGGGGCAATCACCACAAGTTGCTTCACAAGTGGACCTACTTACACAAGGCAAGGTGTCCCTCATCCATCCTCACTTATCCAGTCTTCACCTGACACAGTGGATGACAGGTTTTGATCCCATTTAGGCATCTTTTTTCCTGAGGACTTGCTCCGGTCTCTCAGGGAGCCAGGAAGCCACTGCCAGGAAATCTTATTTGTATAGATGGAAGCGATTTTCTGTCTGGGGCCTTACTTGTAACCAGGATCCACTTTCTGTGGAGTTTCCTCTGGTTCTCTTATTTGCATGATTTACTCCATGCTGTGTTGGGATACTCTTTGGTTAAAGCTTCACTTTCAGCTATTTCTGCTTGTCTACCTTTGACTCTTCCTTTGCCTTCTAGGTTTGAGGTCAAACAATTTCTTAAAGGCGTCCTTCATATTAGGCCTCCCAGGAAACCTAGTCCGCCTTCCTAGGACCTTTACAGCACTGTACATGGAAGACTGTTATTCTTTGGCCCTTACTTCAACGAGAAGGTTGTCTGAGCTTCTTTTTTTTAGTTTTTCATATGGAACAGGGTGTCTCTTCATACTAATCCTTCCTTTATGCCTAAGGTGGTTTGCCTCTTAATAAGTCCATTAATTTGCTCACGTTTTCCCTTTATCCACAGTCTGCTAATGAGAAGATTCTTCACATCTTGAATTTGCATAGGCAGCTCAGATATTATGTGGATAAGACTAAATTTGCAAGTCTGAGTAACTTTTGTTTTCTTTCATCCTAGAACTTTAGGTTTGTCTGTTTTTAAATGAACTATTTCTTCTTGGATTTCTAAGGCCATTTCCTTTTGTTACTCTTTTCATGAGAAAAGCCTTTCTACTTCTGTAAAGGCTCATTCTACCAGGGCTGCTGCTTCCTTTGGTGCTTTTTTCAAGGGATTGGATACCAGTTCCATCCCTGAGGCTGCTACTTGGGGCTTTGTCCATACTTTTACTAAACATTTGAAGCTGGATGTGGTTTTCAGGTCTAGAGTTGGATTTGCTAGGGCTACCTTGCACGGTTTTCTTGAGGGCTCTGCTGGGCCTTCCACCTGTCTAGTTTCCTCTTGAGCTTTTGTACTCTTCCTTTTGTAAGGAATACTGCAACAGTGGTATGGAAGGACATAATACAGATGTGTAAAAGTACCATAACAGTACATGTCCTTCCTTTCATTTTTGCAGTACTGCCCCCCCCCCCCTCTCTCTCTCCTCCTTTTCCTTCTGGATGCACATTCCTCCCTTTTTTCCCCCTTGGACTGTTGATCCTCCTGGGCTTTTCAGTTCTGAGGTTGGTACATCAATGTCATCTTTATGCCATACACCATGAGTGGGGAGCATACATATGATGTACAACATCCTTCTGAAAAAGCTAAGGCTTTGGTATACTGATGTGTGACTGCCCTTGGCAAGGGATCCTTTTTGTAAGGAATACAGCAACAGTGAAGGGAAGGATATGGTAAGATTTTACACAACTGTACTTTATTTCTTCTTTTGGAAATGGCCAGAGGCAATTTCCAAAAGATTCCTCACAGACTGGATTTACTCACGCCTATAAAAGTCAAGTCACATTTGTACTTTTTTTTCCCCCCCAGTTGTTTTGCACTCCTTCATCCTATTGTCAATGCATTCCAGACAATGAAACTGTATTAGTAACATTTCACTTTTTACTCTTCTGTACTATCACTTGTATGTAACGAATAAGGTTAATCAAAAGATTTGATATTTATTGGCGTTTTCATTGCTGGGATTACAGCCTAGCATTGAGCAGCATTCTACTTTCTTTAAGGATGCCAAATAACTGACCTCGGTAGTTGGCTTTGTTTTTAGTGTCACTTCAAGGGGATACAATATTTGTCTACCTGGGAGGATATGATAGCCAGATCATGTTGCTTTGCCAGGGATGGTCTGCACTTGTCTCCCTTAGGATTTTGGATGATGGCTAAAATCTTATCCAGCTCCACAGTGCCAAGCTAATAAACCTACCGAATGATGTAAAGGTATTACTGCCATGAACAGGAAACTCCACTTCTTGCAAGCTCTACTCATCCTGGAGAATGTAGACATCTGTGCAGTTACTGAGACTTGGTCTAAAGCTGCCAATAGCACCCCAGCAGTGCAAGACTATAATGCTTTCCACACATTCAGGCCAGCTATGGCACAGGTAGGGTCTGAAGGTGGAGAAGTCTCAATTTATATTGAACATGAATGTACCTTGTGGCTGGTTAAACAGTACAACACACTTGAGCTTCTACAAGTCCAGCTTGCCATAAGTAAAGTCCCCTTCTGTGACAAAGGAAGCCAGTTCCATGTACTTGAACATGCTAGAAACACTCCCCATTCAGACCAATGCAATATTCTTGTCCGACGTTAACTACCCCAGCATTAACTGGGAATCATACATAATCTCAAGTATGAAAACTAGAGATTCCTGGCCATTATCACAGACACCCTTGAACAGCTACTCAGCATGCCTACTAGGGGTGCAAATATCTTTGAATTGGTCCTTACAAGCATAGGGGAAAGATGCGCTTTGCTAGTGTTAAGTCCTCATTGGTCAGGTTGATCCACAAAGATGTCTCCTTTGAAAATAAGTATTAAGCCTGGGACCCCAGCTTACCAGGGAACATTGAAAAAAATATTCCAGGGCTAAATTACCTCCTACTAAGTGACAGTCTAGAAAAATTCCAAACCCCACCATACCCTGAGAACACAGCTGCCTATGCAGAATTACTCTCAGAAATTCTGTGCATTCATGCAAATTGCTCCACAGAAATAACAGCATCTACCCAAAATAAATATAGGCAACTACCAAAACAAGACACCTGGGTGGAATCCCAGTATAAATAAGTTAAATAAGATCAGAAAGAAAAACCTATCCAAAAACAGGAAGTGTGTTGCTCAGCAAGCTAAAAACTCATTCATCAGTCTGAACAAACAATTCAGGAGGCTAATCAAGTCTGCCAAAGTTTGAAGTAGCCTCCCAAGCTCAGAACAGCAATAAGACAGTCATCAGTTATGTCTGGAACTTTAAAGGCAACATCCAGTAATGTGCTGAACTAATGGCAAGTGTAACCACTTATAAGGAGCCAGAGGATGTAGAAAATCTGCTGGCTGATACATTTTCCCCAATCACCTTTAGTCACCCCTCCCTCCTCAGGAAATTTCTTCCACCAACTATCACAAGGGAGCAGGTCCTCGATGTGCTAAGACCAAGGGCACTGCTTTGATAATATCACATAATGTCTCCTGAATAGGATGAAACATGACCTTTTAGGCATACTAGAATCTCTGTAGCCTGTAACTACAGACCATTAAGTCTGTCTAGTCTGTATGCAAAGCCATTTAAAGAATTATCATAACTCTGGTAAACAATGACATAGGAAACTGCTGATACTGGATCTGACCCAGTTCAGCTTTGTCAAAGGCATATGATGCCTGCTTAACCTGGTGGATTTCTTCAAGAAAGTCACTCAGGCTATGAGCAAGGGCAGAATAGTGCACATTGCCTGTGTCAAACTGGCCAAGGTATTTGACGCAATACCTCACTTGGGCATTGTACATGAACTTGCGTAGTTGAGCATAAACCCATATGCCACTTGATGGCATAAGAATAGGCATGAGAAGTTAGGATAGGAGACTTCACCTCCACAAAGAGGCTAGTCCATAGTGGAGTCCCACAGGGATCGGTGCTGGGACCTCTCCTTTTTGGCATATATTTCTCTGAAGTAAAGGCAAACATCAAGGGCCTGTGGCTAACCAAGTTTGCAGATGACTGCAAACTAGGCATGATCGTCGGATCCCCTAAAGATGCAGATACCCTTCAAGAGGGCCTGACACAGTCAAACAACTGGTGCCAATGCCATGGAGTAAATCTCAATGCAAAAAAATTCATAATGGTACCATTTGGAAAGACTGCCACCCCTGGAATTTGCCACATTGATAATACACCCTTAAAAATAGACTCTGTGGTCAGGGATCTGAGAATATATGTTGAAAGTAACCTGATCTTTGACCACCACATGTCTGCTGTGGTGAAAGTCTTTCCATATTGCACAGCTTGTAAGCAAGGGTATGGCATCTGGGTTCTGGGTCCAAGGAGGTCATTGTTCCTCTGTACTCAGTTGTCATCAGACTAATCATTAAGTACAACTCATCCTTTGGCATATATCTGACCATGTACTTAAACACCTTGAGGGAACAACAGAGGTTCCTCGCAAAAATACTGGGAGTAAATTGCAAGTTGTGTGTGGACCATCTCAAAGCCTTTTCCCTGTACTTGATCTCCTACAGACTGTTAAGCAGTGATATATGCCTAGCCTACAAGGCATCCTCTGGTTCCACATTGATGGAACTGTTGCACATCCACAAATCAAACAGCAAAAAAAAAAAAAAAATCTGATGACCTAAACCTTGTCTGCAACATAAACGGGAAATGTTGGAAGGACAGGTATGTGTCTCAAAGATTACCCCTCCTGTGGAACAGGCTTCCAGTCAATGTAAAGCAAAGCTCATCCCTAACCCTGTTCAATTGTAAATTGCATCAGTGTATGCGAAATCACGTATTTTCCCCCTGGTTTGGCACCTATGTCCTTCATGGACAGGCAGTTTGTAAATGCTTGATGTGTACAAACTTATATCATAACAGTAATATTCCTTGGAGTATAGAGACATGCCAGAAATATTTTGGTAAATTTGGAGTAGGTTTGGCTTGGCTTAAAATAGCTCTTAGGCAGATAGCCTAGTAACTACCTGTGAAAATATAATGCAACTGCCCTTTCTAAATTCAGATTTTTTTTAAATTCCTTTTTGGATTCAGACTTGTAACTGTAGATCTGCATAAATTGATAGTGAGGACAGTATGTGCTAAAATCATCAGAACTTCCCGTATATCTGGCCAGTTGGCTACTGGTATCAGTCAGCTGGAACCATCTGGTCAGTGTCAGTGACTCTGCCTGGTTCCTTTCCAAATCCTGAAAATTGTCTGTAAGGTGAAATCCCAACCACTTATGGCCTAGGATTTGATCTCCATAAGCTGCAGTCTTGAAATTGTGACTCGTTATACTTTTCTCCATGGATTGGATTGGTAGATGTTTTGGATTTGATGACCAACCCACTTCGAGCTTTAGCTGCCATCATTTTGTGAGCTCTAGGCCTCATGGTGACAGCCATTTATTTCTATCAAACTGATTTTACTTTTATGGGGATTCTGACAGGATTTTTGTGTATTGCTTGTGCATTACTGTATTTTGGAGACTTTTTTTGTGAATGGGTAAGTGTGCTGCTTGCGTTGACCTCTTGACAGCTTGCCTTCTGACATAGGTCATTCCATCAGTCCCAGCAGCATCCAGTGCATCCTCCTTGGTCACAGCATGGATATGTACCCAGATCCTGCTGATTTGACTTGTGGAGCTCCTAGAACAAAAACTTACCAGACTGACTATGGGTCGGGGGGTAGGGCTTAGTCTTTTCCTCATCCGATAGTAGGTGAAGCTACATTAGCCATTTGTTGTTCCCAAGACCAATCACTTGCCTCTCTGATTTCCTGTCGTATAGTCCTTTCAGCCACCACTAACTGAGGTGGTTAGCCATGTTGTCCTCGGCTGTTCCATTGTCTTAACCAGGCATGGGAGCACTATCTTTACTGGGACACTGAGTTTCACTGGGGGATGTTGCTGGCTGTGTGCAGAAGAGACCTCTTGAAGGGGCACAGATTCCTTTCCTAATTAATGACAGAAGATACCTGTTGAGGAAAAAATAAATGTTGCCCACCTAAAGACAGGGTAACTATAAGTAAAGATTATTTTCTTAACTTGGCTAAGAAGTTGTTATAGTCAATCAATCCTAGTACACAGCCTTCAGTCCTTGTTAAGCAGGTCAGTCGAAATTACCCTGAGGAAGACAGGTCAGGTGAATCTGACATGCACAGAGACAGGGCCTTGTCTCCTACATATTCTCGAGCCTGATACATTATGCTGAGGAAAACTAATCCTCACAACCTCCTTGGGAGGTAATTTCTTTATTCGAATTGTTGACTGGTTGAATGAGGTGTTTTTATGGGAACTAATGGATGTTCCCTCTATACTGAGGAATTTTTATAACATATTTTACCTGAATTTGCCTTATTCTGCACATATTCCTCCTCTAGTGTCTGACTTGATGGAGAATGTATTATGCTACTTGTAACAACTCAGATTTACTACCTTCAGTCCTCAAAAAAGCAGATGGGCTTTACAGAGATTCTTAAACTAATGAGCACTTATTTTCTCCCCATAGTTCTTACAGTGCAGCAAACTCAAATTCTGTGCCAGCAGGTAACTGACTATTGGTATTATCCAAGCCTTCTGCTCCTGATACAGAGGGAAAGGTGTGGGGATTGATTTGGTATTAGAATTTTTTTTATTCTTCCAATTTGGCATGTAGAATTCTTAACTATCAGTCCCATATGTGGAAATGTGTGCTTTTTTGTATGGACAGCTTGTCTTATCTAGTTACAACCCTTCCCCCTGAAGGGTGTGTATTACTCAGTCTTATTTTTGACGTGTCTAGTATCTAATCAGGGCTTAAAAATGTGCATGGTTTTGCAGATACTGTGTCTAGGCCCTCTGCTTCTGATTCCCTTTGAGGCGGTATGCTTGGATATGAAATCGGAAGTTTTGTTTTGAAATTAGTCTAAATTTTTGAATTCAGCTTTAGAGAAAGGTGTTTTATTTGGCCCATCTCCTGCTCAGGTCCACAAACATTTTTATGAAAGAGAGGAATTAGTGTAGGGAGTTACTAAGATTTTTCAGGCCCCCCTTTCAAATCTTCCAGATCTTCTTTCACACCTAAGAAACAGAGATGGCAGGAGGGATGGCAGGAGGGAACAGACACAAACAGGAACCAGTAAAGGGAAAATCTACAACTTCAGGATGGCCATGCTAGCTTGCCTCCATCCTCCTCTTCTCCTCTTGCCCCAAAGACTGGCTCAATTCATTCCCCTTTGGCAATAAATTGTGACAGACTCTTGGGGTTTTAAAGTGGTTCAATATGAATACAGTTGGCACTGGATACAAAATCCTACAAACCCCCCTAACCAAACAGAATTTTTTCCTCAAGTTCTTCAGCTTTCTAGGAGTCATAGAATCAGTTCTGTTTATTCAAGGAGCAAACTCTTCTATTCCAGAATGCCTCTGGAACAAAAAGAAAGAATCTTCTTGAAGATCAGGTTTAAATCTTCCTTCTTTCAGTATAGGGAAGTTCAGGTGACCCTTCAGAGTTATACATTCATGGGTGTATACTAGGCTAACAACCACTGGGGTGTTTATAAGCCTTGTCATGCTACCCAAATATATCTCGTGAGTTATTGTGCCATAAAGGATATTTTAAGGGGCATATGTTAGGACATGATTTAACGTCTGCCTCAGTCAGTCTGAGATATTGGTGTAAGCCCAGGGGTGAATTTCCAATTTCCCAGACGCTGGTCCAGGTTGTGCATGAATAGGATTAGGGAGGGGCTCTGTTTCATATGGATGGGAAGCCTGTTCCAGAGATTGATGATTCTCTGAGATACATACCTGTTCCTCGCAGTGTGTAGGCAAGAGTGTAGAGATAGGGCTTTGAGCTTATCTGCATAGGATGTTGTGTTTACACCCTGTATTCTTTTTGTGAGGAACCTCTTTAGATATTGCAGTTGCTGCATGTGCCTGGGTGGGTATAAACCAAAGGGGCATTGTACTTGGCAATAGGTCTGATGATGGCTGAGTGCAGTGACACAACTTCCCTGGGCCTAGATGCTATACCCTTACTTATAAGTTTAGTGAGAATGATTTGTAACCTTAGACATATGTTGGTCAAAGGCAAGGCTACTATGTACATGAGTCCCCAAGTCCCCGAGTACTGTGTTTACTTTTAGGTGTGTTTTTATCAATTAAGTAGTCTCTGTGGGTAGCTAACTTCCTAAATAATGTAGTGTTAAACTGTGGCTTTGGCACCAGTCATCTGCAGCTTTGGTAAGCCAGAGGTCCATGATATTGGCCTTTACTTCAGAAAAATAGGTGCCAAAGAAGAACATACCCACCATAAAACCCTGGGAAACTCCACTGGTTTCGGGGCTCTTCATGGAGGTGGTCTCTTCAGTCCTAACTTCCTGAGTATTGTCTGTGAGCCAGCTGGCTGTCCTGCAACAGTGTGAAATTTTTATAAGGAAAATACTTGTATATCCGTAGTATTACATTCTGGCTTAAGACTAGCACTGCTACTTTCAGAGAAGGAAGAATCGCTCCTTTTGCAGTTTGTGGGCAGCAGTTGACACCACTCTGAGGGGTAGGACTGAGGTTTCATGATTTGCTGTTAAAGTGGCCTGTCTTCAGAGATGTACTCTTATGGCAAGCATACTTGGACAAAGTTGTACTTTTCTTTATAAAAGAGATGCATCACTGCTGAGATATTGTCCGTCTGTTCTGATGCCATTTCTGATTTTACAAGTGAGTAAAGCAGTTGAATTTTCATTGTGAATTGACATACTCCTGTTTTCCTGAAGTCTCGTACATCCATTTCTCTCAAAAGTGCAGAATATTTTACAGTTTTGGGATTCCATCTGAAATAGCTACTGGTTGCAGCTGGCCATTTCACTGGACTCTTCAGAGGTGCGATTCTCTTAATTTCTGTTGAACCTGTGATTTTCCTGTTTGTCCTGCATTCTGTGAGAAATTGGAGCTTTATGCAGTTTATGTAGCTAAGAGGAGCAATTGCAATAAAAGGATCCGATATGTTGGTAATGTGGAAGTTATGGCGATTGTTATGCTTTCATTTTTGACATTTCCGGTATGCAGTACATCTGTTATTGTATGAGTAGTAGATACAGTAACAGTAAAAAAACATGCATGCACCTGATCCTGACAAAAATGGATTACAATAGACAACTAGTGTTTAGTAATAGTCATGAAACTTTCTTTAAGATCAGTTAAGAACTATGAAGAGCTTGGCATTGGCACTGATACGATAGCTTGCATTATTTCATGCCAGTGCTGCATCTGTCCTTTCATCTTAAAATCCTTAAAACATGTTACTGCTTCAGAAATTATTTTGCTGAAATTTTTTTTTTTTATACAGGTTCTGATGACATTATTAACTGAAGTATGGATGGCCACAGTTAGTAAGTGATTTTATATAATTACTTTTGCTCACATTTCATAAAAGTTATTGACTTAATGTCAGACTTGCAATTTTTGATGAGAATTTGCAACAGTGTGCTTTTTCAGTGCTGATTCTTCTGCTACCATTTTAAATTTTATATTAAAAGAATTAATAAAGCTTTGTTGACGACTAGCTGTTTATTGTCTATGGGACTTAAAATTTCTCAGATGCACTCTCAGCTTAATTAACATGTGAAAACCTGTGGGGCGGTGATGGCAGTGGTTAAGGTCTTTACCTCATAGATGCAGGTACAGGGTTTAAATCTTTCCACTAGGTGTATTGGTCAAGCTTGTAATAAGTCTGCAGATTTATAACCTAGTATTTACATATGAGCCTTTGCAATCAATCCATCTTTATGATATCTTTTGCAAAATTTGGAATTTAAACTGTTTTTTTTTTTTGCTTACCACGTAAGTTGCACTACACATAGATGGGCTAAGGTAGTGAATTCTGTCATACTCATAGGTTGAAAGGTTCTTTTGCCAGTCTTACAGCTTTCTGGCCTATAAGAAGTTGCATTAATCCCATGTTAATATTTTGCACTTGTCTTACATTCATATAATTGTTTTTGAAGGACATTAATCTTGGAAGGTGTTGTGCAATGTATCCGTCTTATCTTTTTTTTCTTTTATGGATATTTATTTTTAGTTCTAGGCTCCCCGTTCTGATATTAGCTGCCCCAGCATTGCACTCCAGGTATAAACTTTCAAATAAAACTAGATCAGATGACCATAGCTCGCTGCTTAATAATCTTTAAGAAATGGAATATAATGATAGTTCTTGAAAACTGTTTGAATGGTTCAGGTTTTCTGAATCCATGATTGCTCTAGTAAGGAATCAGACATTTTCATATTCTTTCATATGGCTAAAAATCCAGCATTTATTTCCCTGGACTGAGTAAATATGGCTTTCAGAATTAGTGGGCTGAGAATATGTAATGTGAAGTTATTCAATCTTGCCTTCATTCTTACTGATGGGTTCGGAGCCGATCCTTGGCTCCGAGTCGGCCAATTTGCAAAGCACGAGGTCAAAGCCATATCCCACAATGTACCTCTACTTTCCCCAGATCTAGTTTGCCGCTGCAACTGATCATGCGTTTCTCTACAGCTGAGGCCATTGGAGAGACAAGTTCACTCTTTTGTGCTAAAATTTTCAGAATAATTCTATATTTTCTTGTTATTTAGTGTTTACATAGGCTTGTAGTTAGGACAGGTTATCCGTTTATGGATTACCTCTCTTTTTTGGGTCATAAAGCCATCTCTTCTCGTTTGTTGGGTGTTGGCCCTTTTTTTTCTGTCAGTGTTTAGCCGTTAGGCTTATTTGCCCTATCCTTTAGCTGAGTTAGGCTTTTGCAGTTTTCTCCATTTTTTGTTAGCCGGTTAGGCTCTTAGCCTGTTTCTGTTATTTACCTTGGCCTGTTAGGCTTATTCTGTGTTTGCTAGAGACATTTAGGAATCTGCTACAGTAAGCTGCCTTTTTATACTTCTAGCCGGTTAGGCTTAGTTTCATTTGCTGACAGTATATTGTTGTTTTTCTTTACTAACGTACTTTATTCTTGTTACTATGTCTGAGAAGGCAAAGTCAGGGTTTAAAAGATTCCCTAAATGCAATCAGAAGATGTCTATAACTGATGGCCACTCCATATGTGTATATTGCTTAGGAAAGGTCCATCTCCAGGAGGTTTGCTCCATTTGCCATGGTTTCTGTGCTAGAGTTTTGGCTGTAAGGAAACGTAAGTTAGTGGAGTGTGGATTGATTGTCTGCTTTTCAATCAGACTTGGATACTGCTCTGGGAAAACCAAAACCACCTTCACCAGCTTCTTCAACTAGTTCGGGTCTGAAGGGCTCTTCAGTTCCGAAATCATCTAAGAAAGCTCCTGTCTCTGCGCCGTTGTCATTGGTTCATAGGTAGGTACTAGGCTATCGGCCCTAGGGCCCATACAAGCCTAGCCAAAAAATGTACCCTGGCTTTCGCCACCCAAGAAAATTATTTTCCTGTGCCCCTGTCGAGCAGAGCCACAGAAGTGATCCCCGGGGTGAATTTCCCATTCAATCATCAAGATTTTTCTTGAAGAGTGCTAATGAGGAGCTCTGTTTGACATAAATAGGTAGTCTGTTCCAGAGTATGGGAAGTCTCTGGGACCGGAATCTATCCCTCCAGCATGTTCTGTTTATTGTGGTGACAAGGTTTAGGTCCCTAGAGCGTGTAGCTCGGAAGGATTGGGATTTCTTTAAGTGGAGCATGTCCAACAGCTCTGGGTTTGACATAGCTTTGTATGTTAGGCAGAGATCGCCCCTGAGTAGGCGATATGCGATGGAGTAAAGCTGTAGTTTTTTGAGACGGTCTGCATAGGGCATCTGTTTGAGGCCAGTAATCCTCTTTGTGAGGTATTTCTGTGGTCTTTCCAGTTGTTGTAGATGTCTTGTGAGGTACATACCAAAAGGGGCGTTGTACTCTATAATGCAGATGTGTCCAACCCGTGGCCCGCGGGCCGCATGCGGCCCTCAGAGCTCTTTCATGCGGCCCGCGACCCTTAAGTTCAAATTCAACATTTTCCCCGGGTTTTTTCTGCACCTGCGACCTTTAACCGCAATATTGTTATGCGCATGCGCAAAACGCACTCTTCCCGTTTAGTTTTTCGCGCCGACTAGGACTTGTATGCTCGCGCCAAAGAACTGGACTGTAGGGTTTCTCATTTTCGTGGAAGACAAATCTGTTGGTGGCTAGTCTAAAACGGACATCAACTCCGACCGAACTGTATTTAAGCAGGTAAGTTTACCAGAAGACAGGCATTATTTGTAAAGCAAGTTTTTAGTCTGCTGTGATCAGATTTCATACAAACTGACTGTTAATAGAAGCAAATGTATCCTGCAGAGTACATGGGTACCAGTGTGTTTACAGCAGTTTATTACAAAAAAATGAAAGACTCCGTTTTAGGCATGTTTTAAGCCAGGTTCCCATTAACTATCTTCTAATAATGTAATTACTTCTATATTATTTTTGGTTGAAAATGCACATTAAAACTAATTTACATTTACTAAAAACAGCATTGTTGAGTAGTGCGATGGTAATACAGACTGCATGGCTAGCCCAAATGGACTTTGTTGATTATTGTCTGTAGGGAACAGAATGCTGTGAACATTAACTAAGGAACTTATCAGCCCTTTCGTTCATTGGTTTCAGGGTCAAGAGTTCAATCCTGATGTTCAGTCTGCATATTCTTCTGTTGTCCCTGTGACCTATCACTGGGTAGTACAGTTTTCTTCTACTTCTCAAAAATTTTGAATTGTCCAATAATTTAAATTGCAGTTGCACTTGATCTTGACAAAGGGTCATGGTTGGAGAGCTATTTTGCTTAGCATGTTTAAAACCAAACCTTTCTACTGCAGCACAGTCTCTTATTTCAGTTCTTAAACTTGCTAAACTTGTAATGAGGAATGAAAATAAATAAATGCCAGAGGCTCTAAGCTGGCCTAACTGGGTCAACAAGATGAAATACAAAACTGGTATAAAATGGCTGCACAAATCTGTCTAGCTTCTGCTTATTTTCACTGGTTTCTGCTGTTTACATTCGATAGGAGCCATAGATGATGTATGAATCTCTCTGGAACTAAAACGTGTGGGTTAAGTCATGCCACGGCTCAGTCTGTAAAACTGAATGAGTTATTAATCTGTTACTGTGTGCCTCTGAGAATACTCACTTTACCCTGAAGGCTGTCAGTGTAAATTAATACCAAATATTAAACTTGCAGGCATACCTCTCAAGTGTACCTCTTTACGAGGAGCATACCTCATTTGAGGTCTCCAAAAGTTCATGTTCCTCAAAATTCCTCAAAGTTCCACATTGAAAGAGTCTGTCACACATTCAGTGTTAGTAATTTTTTAAAGTGAAATCCATGGTAAATTGAAATTAATCATTAATTCATTTAAATTAAAGGATCTTCTTTATAAGTAAAACCAGCATATTTTAACCATCCTATGACTTTCCTAGTTAAAGTTGTTAGTAAGCCATTAGTATGTGTTCCACATTTCGCCCATTTGTTCCACATTATGAAGGCGTTCCTCATTTTGACGATGGAAGATTGAGAGCTATGCTTGCAGGCCTGGTCTTCAGATAAATTAAATTTATGTGTGTGATTTATGATATCAGATTAGAAAGGGATGTAGGTTAGTGAACTACTGAGCCATGTCAGGTTGTTACTCCTTGCAAATTAAGTGAGGACTCTTACACATAAACATCTGCCTCCTATAAGCTATCACATTCAGTATGTGTTCATGCAGCTAGAACTTGAAATATGATGACCTTTATTTTTCTTTTGACATTAAGTAGATTGGGGTAGTTTAAATAATGGTGGGACTAGGTTTGAAATTTTCTTCAGAAATATACATTCAGCTGAGTTTCAGAATTGCTTCAGAAATATACATTGAGCATTTTGAGAGAAACACTGCTGGCATATTTATGGTAATGCTTTCAAAGGGGATTCCCAACATGAATGAAACCAATGTACAGAAACAGGGCAGAAGGGGCAGAGAATTAATAATTTTATAGAATGAATTTCCTGGAATGGTGTTTGGTGCATAGTCACCATGGTTACCACTCATCAAACTTTCCCTCAGGAAGCTTGCCCAACTGCCACACCTGATTATTGACAGCAAAGCTTGGAGGTATTAGATATGCACTCTGCTCCAGTCCTACAGAAAGACCTTTGGAGTTTAATGCATTTTTTTTTTGGTAAAGAAAAAAAATCCCCCTTTTTTTTTCTTGTTCCTGTCAAGTTGGCTTTTTCTTATATAATTACGTTATAAGGAGGGAACCATTGTCCAACTAACACTGGATTGACTAGGAAGGGGTTCCTTGTCAAGATCTTTGGAATTTAGAATGAATAATGACAATTCCTTGGGATATTCGTCCAGGACATCAGGTGATGAAGTTGCAAGCTGAGAGGTATTCACATCCTTTAATTTTATTCATTTGTATGTGAAGGAGGCAGCATGTTGGTTCTTGAATCAGTCAGGCTTGTGGAACTCAAAAGTGGTAGGTTAGACTGAGGTTCAGAGGTATGGATGATTTTGGGTTCTTGGAGGAATGAGAGGTATGCCTACTTCCAATCGCCCTTACTTATATGTTTGTTAAAGTTAACTTACCACCATAAGTGCATATATTAGATTAGAATTCTGCATAATGTTTTTCTGATCGATTCTTAAAAACTGTTTTTTTTCTCCCCTCTGGCAAATCATTGACAACCGAAGTTACTAACAACAATGCAAAACCTGTTGTTCCATCAACATCAACATCACTTTAGCCCTCTGTCCTCAACTACTTTTGGTTCTGTCTGACTCCAGATGTCTTACTTAAACCAACAGATACACTTTACCACCATAAATTTACAATACCAACAGCTTCTGAGGCTGGAAATAATAAAAAAATAAAATGCACGATGAATCATCGGTGGACTGGTTACCCTTCCCGCCCTAGCGCTCTCCTCTTAAGTGTGCACACTGCTTTACCACTTAGCACGCATATCATCTGTAGGTCAAGCCATGTAGGGCATGAGGCATACATTCTATTTGCCCATTTATTACATGAGCTTTTGAATTAGAAAGCACATAATGGATCCAAATGGATTGCTGAAATAGTACAGAGCTAGCATTCATGGCAAGAATCAGAAGAAGGGGGGGCCTTTCCTTTATTAAACACACTGGACACGAAGATCACTCCACCGCCATCCCACTTTAGCTGTCATCTTGCATAAAATTTGGGGTTATTCCTTATTTAAAAAAATGATCAAGCTTGTCCTTTACTAAAAGGTTTGGTCAATCTCTCAGCAGTTTTCTTTCAGTCAGTTTTAGGATTGGCCATTTGGTTAAGTTCACAACTGCAGACCTTGGTTAATTTTTCTTGTTTACTGCTCAAGTTAATTGTTTCTCCTTGGTCTGTTTCAAGTTTTACGTCAGTCAGGTCCAAAGGAATTTGAAGGAGGGGTGGCTATTATATGAAAACTGGTGATATTTTTATGAAGAGAGGATTTAATTTTAGGCAATGCCTCCTCGTTTTATTTTATTCATTTTTTTTCTATGCTTTGATTACCCACTGAATCCAGTTAATGGTGACAGAAGAGCCAGACCTATCCCAATACTCACTGGATATATAAACAGTGGGCACACGTTTTCCCTCCTGACCAATCATAGTAGTAAAAGAAATAAAAGATAATTTCAACAAGTAGATGAGAGTCATGATTTGCAGTAGTAACAGTTTGTCACCATCTTGTGAAGCATCACAAATGTTTAGTAAGGATATGGGCCTCGACTAATTATTATCAGTGTAGCTTTTGCTTTGGCATTTGTATTAAGTAAAAAGAGATGGTGTTACTTTTGGCAGGAAGGTATGAGAGGACCATTCAGAGGTAGTAACAGTAATGTTCTGATTCTGGCTTCTAGTTTAGAAAATGGTAGACTGGTAAAATTATAGTGTGCACATGCTGGTCTAAAGTACACAGTGATATGGAAGAAGAAGTGTGAAGAATTCTAGAAGCATTCGATTCAGTAAGGAATGGCAGTGTTTCATATGAAGACATTTACAGGAGGAAAAGGCAACATTCACCTGTATGACCTTTTCAGAGATGGGCAGACAGTGAGCTTTTTAGCTACATAGTACTGCTGTTTTTACAGGAAAGAATTACATTTGAACTGATGCAATTTTAGAGCCACTTGAAAGAAAATCTGCATTAACTGAAGCAAGCAAATATGGATGGAAATGACTGTATGCTTTCAATGGGGAAATGTTCTTATGTTCAAAGAACACAAACTCTTAAGGCAATGAAAAGGTCATTGGGGAAAGTTTTTCATTTTAGTGCTTGTGGATACATACACAATGAAGGACTGAAGGGGTCACTGGGGAAAATGTTTCAGTTTGGTACTTGTGCAATGTGCATACATATACAAACCTGGCTGAAGGGGTCATAGGAGAAAGTGTTTCATTTTGGTGCTTGTGCATACATAGACAAACCTGACTGAAGGGGTCATTGGAGAAAATGTTTCATTTTAGTGCTTGTGCATACATAAAGTACTGAAGGGGTTGTTGGGAAAAATGTTTAGTTTTTGTGCTTGTGCATACATGATCCTTGGGGGGAATGATTCATTTTGATGTCATTTGGTGGTGCTTGTGTATACATGGACAGACTACTGAGAGAGTTGTTAGGGGAAAATGTTTAATTTTTGTGCTTGTGCATACATGGAGAAAGTGCGTAATTAAGAGATCCTTGAGGGAAAGGATTCATTTTGATGTAATTTTGTGTTTACTGTGCATCCAGTATTTATCTGTTTTATCTTCTTTTTTTTGTTTGGTAACTGGGTAGTAATGGTACTGGGTGAGGGTCTTTCTTGGGTCTAAGGCGGTGAAGAGGTCATTGGGGAAACTTTTTCATTTCAGTGCTTGACTGCACACCTCAACAACACACTGAATAGGTCATTGGGGAAAATGTTTAATTCTTGTGCTTGTGCATACTACTGTATGTATAGTATGTTTATCAGAGTTTTAGAAGACTTTGTGTAAGTAGCACTCCTATTGACATGCTCAGTACATGTGAGCAAGGTGTCTATCCAGGCAAGTGGGGCCTCTTTGAGAGCCCCTAATACAGTAAGGTCTGTTATGTTTGAGGAAGTTCTGGAAATTAATTCTGAGGTGCTATAAAAGCACTGTTTTTTGTAAACTTTGATACATTGCTTGTTGTAGGTCCTAAGTTAGTGGATTTGAGCTTTTGAGTTTCTCATTCTGAGATTTAAAAAGTCAGCATTTCAAGCTGTTGCAGAATGAAGCTAGAAATGTGCCTTTCCAAAGGGGTGCTCAGTTTGAGAATACCACTGATGAACCTTCTTTCATCTTCAGACCAGCCTGACCAGACAGCAGTGCAAAAGCAAGAAATATTGCCAGTGCCATATTTCAGGGACAGATTCCAAAGCTAGAAATGTGCCTTTCCAAAGGGGTGCTCAGTTTGAGAATATCACTGATGAACCTTCTTTCATCTTCAGACCAGCCTGACCAGATGTAGCATGTGTTGAATAATTTCAGGGACAGATTCCAAAGCTAGAAATGTGCCTTTCCAAAGGGGTGCTTAGTTTGAGAATACCACTGATGAACCTTCTTTCATCTTCAGACCGGCCTGTCCAGACAGCAGTGCAAAAGCAAGAAATATTGCCAGTGCCATATTTCAGGGACAGATTCCAAAGCTAGAAATGTGCCTTTCCAAAGGGGTGCTCAGTTTGAGAATACCACTGATGAACCTTCTTTTATCTTCAGACCAGCCTGACCAGACAGCAGTGCAAAAGCAAGAAATATTGCCAGTGCCCTATTTCAGGGACAGATTCCAAAGCTAGAAATGTGTCTTTCCAAAGGGGTGCTCAGTTTGACAATACCACTGAAGAACCTTCTTTCATCTTCAGACCAGCCTGACCAGATGTAGCATGTCTTGAATAATTTCAGGGACAGATTCAAAAGGTAGAAGCAGAAGAATACATGAGCGCTTTGGACAACATATGGGCATTAAGGACATGTTGGAAGACATGGACATCTTTAGGAAACCAGCAAAATCACAGGTATGATCTCATACGAATTGAAGGGTTCATACCTGTTAATTTTTTTTTTTTTACAAATAAACTTTGATGTTAAACTAAGATGTTAGATTTAACTGTTTTTTAAGAATTAGAATGAGATGTTGAATTTTAGGGCAAATATTATGCATTTATTACATTTATTCATTGTTCAAATTCACCTACAATACAGCCAAGGGGTCTACTTTGGTCGCCCGCGACAGCGATACAGTTAACTATATGATATATTTTACATGCGGCCCCCAGACAATTTCTGTTGACTCAATGCGGCCCCTGCAAGTGAAAAGGTTGGACACCCCTGCTATAATGGGTCTAATGAGTGATGAGTAGAGGGGAACAATGACCTCTTTTTTTCTGGATGAGAATCCTTTTGTGATGAGATGAGCCACGTAGAAGGATTTCCTGACCACTGTGGTGGTGTGATTATCAAAGGAGAGACTGCTGGATTACTTATTTGGACGTACTAGTGACAAGAAATGTTGACAACACACTCAGTACACAGGTCTTCCGTAAATATCCCAAATATAACACCTTACTCCACGCCTCCAGCTTTCATCCCAAACATATAGCTAAGAACATTCCTAAATCACAATTCATTAGAATGAGACGTATTTGTTCGGATGACAACAGTTTTCAGTATTATCGCCAGGATTTGACTGACAGGTTCAAACAAAGGGGTTATAGCATGGGTCATGTTATCACAGCCAGTAACTATGCTTCTCAGCTTAATCGTAATGATCTCCTCAGATACAAGAATAAATCACGGAGTAATAACAGTTTGCGATTTACTACCACCTATGGTAGAAACACTAACAGATTTATTGATATTATTAAACGTCATTGGAACATTCTCTTAGCAGATTCTGCTTTGTCCAGCCATATATCTGAAACATGTTCATTTTCATTCAGAAAAGGTAAAAGTTTGGGTGCCTACTTTAATCACTATAAACATCATTCTGAATCTAGGAATCTGCACATGATTCAAACATCCATATCAGGAGATAAACTTATGGGCTGTATGCCATGTGGACACTGTAGCAATTGCAAATATGTACTAAAAACTAAACAATTTTCTAGCAATAACAGCTGTCCCATATTTGACATAAAGGTTTTTTGCAAATTGCAACACTGATTGGATTATTTATATGGCCTCCTGTAGTTGTCATGCTTTCTATATTGGCCAGACATCTAGACCTTTTAGAATACGTATATCTGAACATCTGAGTGACGTCAGATGTAAAAGAGCTAGTAATGCATTATATAAACACACTCCCAAACATAGTACAGCCAAATTTCATTTCACCATCATTGATAAAATAATAGGTGACAGAAGCAACAAATCAGGATGGCACATCAAACTGAATGCAAAGGAAAAGAAATGGATAGTAAAACTAGGTGCATTATTTCAGCCTGGACTTAATGAATATTTATAAATATTGTATGTATATTCATGAGCTCACCAATCATGTTTTGTTTCTAATTATGATGTATTATAAAATGGATTCCATTTTGTTATGTGAATTTGCACTGATGAAGGCTAGGTAAAACCAAAGCCGAAACCGGTCTGTTTTGTTATTGGAATTCTCTATATGTTTTACTAATTAAATTAGTGTTTACAGCTTCCAGTTGCTGGCTTTTTTCTTGTTGGATCTATCAATTTTTTGTGCCGTGCAATAGCTTCTGTGCAGGGGAAGTTTTTTGAGAGTTTTTACCAAAGGGGATGACAATACACTTTTTGGCATTGAGCTTCAGGCCATGGCTTTGACACCAGGTATCTGTCTCAGTGAGGCCCTTTTGTAGTTTGTCCACATCGTTAGGAGTTTCGATTATGGCTCCTAGTTTGCAGTTATCTGCAAACTTTGTTGGCCAAAGACCTTCTGTTTTGGCCTACACTTCAGAGAAGTAGATACCAAACAGGAGAGGACCCAGGACTGAACCCTGTGGTACTCCACTTGTTACTGGTCTGATGTTGGATTTGGAATCCGCTACTTTCACAGTGTGGGTTCTGTCCGTGAGCCAGTTGGCAACCCATCTTGTGACATAGGGATTTATACCTAGTTTAGTGAGCTTATCTATAACTCCAGAGTGGGGGATGGTGTCAAAAGCCTTGGCGAGATCTAGATAAGCTGTGTGAACATTTTACTCTCATCTGTGGCTTTGGTGACTGCTTCAAAGAAGTCAGTCAGGTTTAGGAGATATGATCTGCCTTTTACAAATCCAAACTGGGTAGGGTCCAGAGTTTGGAGATTACCAATGTCTTAAATTTATGAGTTCCACAATGATACGTTCCATGGCCTTGCAGACCAGGCTCGTCAGGCTAATGGGGTGGTAGTTCCTGGGGTCCGTCGTGGCTCCCCCTTTGTGGAGTGGGATAACCGTCACGGTACACCATTCAGTGGGTACAAAGCCTGAGGTGAGGCTATGATTGAACATGGTACTTGTGTAGGGTGCCACTTCATTCTGTAGTTCGTGTAGAACGCAGCCTGGGATATTGTCAGGTCCCATGAATGCTGTGTTCTTGGCTTTGGAGAGTGTGTTTTTTTACCTGTGCAGCCGTGATTATAGGAACGTTGCATTCTTCCGGTATAGAGATGGGCCCTCTAGGGGGGTGAGAGGGGGGTAAAGTTAGCACTGAACCTATCTGCTAGGATGTTGGCAATATCAGTTGGTTCTGTATATTTGTAACCCAGAGCAGATCTAAGTGTTCCCATTTAGATTCTTGACAATAGCTATAGAATGCTTTGTGGTTGTCTTTAAAGTCGGTGGCAATTTTGTTTTCGTAACTAGCTTTGGAGGATTTTATGAGGGATCTCAGCTTCTTACTGAGGTTGACCAGGGAGTTCCTCCAGTCATGGGATTTTACTCTTTTTTTTTTTTTTTCAACAGTTTCTTTCTTCTGTTGTAGAGTTTGTTTATGGCAGAGGACCACCAGATTGGCTTCCTTTTTTTTGGAGGATAAAATCTTGATTCTATTAGGGATAGCATGATCCATGCACTCGTGTAAGTGCTTATAAAGTGCATTTGTGTAGGATTCGGCAGTCATACCTCTATTGTCCGTCTGCATGGGTGTCATGAAGTTTACCACTTCTGTCTTAAGAAGTGAGTGTCCGACCGTACAGGTAGTTGGTTGGAGCCGGTCCCCAGTCTTGGAACCGGTATCTTCTACCTTGAGATCCCCGATTCTGGGTTCACCGGCTTCGTTGGTGGTTTCCTCTCAGGCTTACAGACTGTCCGATTCGGACATGAATCAAGTGGTACAGAGACTTTTACAGCATCCAGCGCTAGTTAAAATTCTGTCGGCTTTGACTCGAGCAGCTTCGGAACTGACAACGCCCTGTCCTGTTGTTTCTGCTCCTCCTCCGACTCGAATCGAGACGTCGGAGGAGGCTATTCAGTCATTTGTGGAACCGTTGGTACCGACACTCACTTATGACCTGTCAGTACCGACAACCCTGATGTCCTCTGCTCCGGTGGCGGAATCTGGGAGGCAACACTGTCCTGTTGGTTCCGGGGGGGGAGTCAAACCGATACATTGGTTCCAACTCTCCCTCTTGGGGCTTCGGCATGGATGAGTTTGGCTCCTACCTCTGGCTCAGAGCCGGCGGTTCTGGTGCTGGAGGTGTCCGGTGTCTTCAGACCAGGGTGCTTCCTTGCATTGGAGCCATAGTGCCTTCGATGCCATGAGGAGGGCTTTGTTCCCCCGGACTGCCACAACCTCTGATATTAGCCACCTTCTTCCAGAAAGTGCCTGAATCTTCTCTGCTACCACAGATCCACCGTAAGCATAGGGATCCAGAGCCTCAGGACACCCCTTTGGGGGAACCCTGCTCTTCCGAGACCTCCCCAGAAGTTCCCACTAAGGAGCTCCCTCGGAAGAGGTTATGTAAGAGGAGACAGATTCCCCCAGGAATCCATCACGTCGGACACTGAATTGGAGGAATCAGACGCGTCCCCAAGGTCCCCCTCTGAGAATATCTTCTTTGGGGATATCCTTGAGATCCTTAAGCAGAGGGGTGACTGGCAGCCTCTAAACCCTACCGAGGACAAATCGGTGCTTCTGAAGGCTTTCGGGTCTTGACCCTCCACCTCTTGGGGGTCTCTGCCCTTCGATGAGTTGATGGATCTTTTGTCTCAAAGAGCGTGGGAGTCACCGGATTCTATGGAGCCAGTCCCTAGGAGACCCAACAGATACATTTCAACATCTCAAGATAAGTCTTTCTTATCCAAACCCATACCTGTTGATGCCATGGTGGTGGCCGCGACAGCCACTAAGAAAGGGATGTCTAAGATCTCTATGTCTGTCTGTCCTCCTAATAGAGAATCTAGGATCATGGACAGATGTGGTAAGCACATGTTCACTTTTACGACATTTGCCCTTCGGTCATTGAACTATATAACCTACTTCACAAGGCTTCAGAGAGATCTCCTGAAGGAGCTTGGAGATGCTCTCCAGGGTGCAGTAGCCGATTCAGTGGCTGACAAAGTAACGTCTCAGCTTGCTACCCTCAATTCCATTGTAAACTCTTCCATGTGCCTCGTGTCTTAAGCAGCTGATGGAATGAGTAAGGCAGCGGATGCAGGAATTACTCTGCAAAGACATTCCTGGATGCGCTTATGTTCTTTTGTGGAACCTTTTCAGTCGTCGTTTGTGAATGCCCCTTTTGATAGTTCTTCCTTGTTTGGACCTAAAGTTAGAGACCCTCACTAGATGTGAGCAAGATGGTAAGACTCTATCTGCCATAGGAGTCCGTTTTTCTACCCCTACTAGACCTTATCCCAAAGGTCAACGGGGAGGGAAAATGTGGCTCCGTAAGACCCAAGGAGCCTTTCCGAACTCACAAGGTGAAGCTTCCTCCAGGAGCAGAGGAGGAGGCAATGGTGGAAAACGATGCCCACGCAGCAGAGGGGGTCTGCAGAACCAGGGTGACGGGGATCAGTTCCTTGGGGAAACCCTATCAGTGCTCCTGAAAGGAGGCCCGACTGTCCTGCTCTGGAGGCAGTCTGGGGACGTTTGTCTTTGTACCTAGGCGCTTGGCTAAAAATCACAGAAGACCGATGGGTATAAAACGTTATAGCCAGAGGATATTTCTTCTCCTTTCTTTCACAACCCAGACCAAAAAAAGGAATCCTAGACTATGTTCTTTGTGTTTCACTGTTGCAGTCATTACATTTGGGTTATCTGCTTGCAGTAGCTCTCAGTCTGCCTGATTAACAAAGTCTTGGGTCCTGCGTCGGTTGCTGTCCCTTCTTCCATGACGTCAGTGGTATAAAACATGCAGCCGACGCCATTACAGTCTTTCTTGCCATGCGGTGCCTGAAGCAGAAGCAGTTTGCAAGTGCCGGCCGACTCCTGAAATTTTCATTTTCGAGTTTCAGAACCGAAGTCTTCAACTAAAACTAAGTACCCTGTTGGGGAAACTTTTTCTTGCTCCTTACCAATGTCAGTAAAAGTTAATAATTGCATTACTTGTGGAAAGCAAATACCTGACAAAGATTTTCATTCCTACTGTATTCCTTGCCTAGGCCCTGACCACGACGTACCTTGCTGTCAGTTTTGTGCCTTATTTAATCAGCGCACTATCCGTCATCGGTATATTTTCACCTCTAAATATTTCGGTTCTCTGTTCAATTATCCAGAAATGTCATCAGTTAGCCGTCCGACTACCGGTATTCCAAAAAAACGCAAATATAAAACCAGAGACAGGCCGCCTAAGTCCAAATCTGCCGACGAATGCTTCTCCTAAGCCAGTCGCCAGTTCGCCGGTACTCAGTGAGGTGCTTTCGCGGCCCCTGATACCCACTACTTCTGATTTGCAGGCCTCTACTGAGACCCATTCGGAGTCCAGTATGCCGCGAGATGCTTCAACTGTGGAATCTGCGGATGTCTCTACCTTGGATGGGTCCGGAGCCGCTGTGCAGGCACCGCTTCTGAGGGTGTATTCAGGCCTACAGACTTGCATATTAAACCAACGCCTCCTTCTTCATTTAGGCCTAAACCTCAAACCATGCCTAAGAAACCGACGCTCAGGCTGCGTCCTACATGAACTCAAAGAAGAGCTAAACCCAAACATAAAACTACTGTTCAATCTCAGCCTTACTACAGGATATGTGCCCAAAGAGTGGCGTACAGCAACAGTGGTCCCTCTCCATAAAGGTGGTGCCTCAACGGATCCTGGAAACTATCGCCCCATAAGCCTGACTAGCTTGGTCTGCTAAGCTATGGAAAGGATCATCATGGACCTCATAAATAAAGATATTGGGGACCTACAAACACTGGATCCTACCCAGTTCGGCTTTGTTAAGGGCAGATCCTGCCTCTTAAACCTGGTTGATTTCTTTGAAACAGTCACCAAGGCCATTGACGAGGGGAAGGTGGTCCACAGCCTACCTGGACCTCGCAAAAGCCTTCGATACAATACCCACTCGGGCATTATAGATAAGCTCACCAGCTTAAATATAAACCCTATGTCACTAGATGGATTGCAAACTGGCTCAAGGACAGAACCCACATGGTTAGAATTGCTGGAGCCATGTCAGACTCAAACCAGTTACAAGTGGTGTCCCACAAGGCTCAGTCCTGGGACCTCTCTTGTTCGGTATATATTTCTCGGAGGTACAGGCCAACACGGAAGGACTGTGGCTGACCAAGTTCGCAGATGACTGCAAACTGGGTGCCATAATCGACTCTCTAGCCGACACAAGCATCCTCCAAAAGGGCCTCATAGAAACAGACAACTGGTGCCAGAGCCATGGCCTCAAGCTAAATGCCAAAAGTGTATAGTCATCCCTTTGGCAAAAACAAAGTGCCCACAAATTACCACATAGGTGGAAATCCATTAAGTACAGAAGAAGTAATTAGGGACCTGGGGACCCAAGTTGATAGCAATCTCTCATTTGACAACCACATGGCCAAAGTGGTTAGAAAAACATTTTATATAGCCCACCTAATCATGAAGGGATTCACATCTAGATCAGGGGAGGTCATCGTGCCTCTTTACTCATCCCTCATCAGGCCCATAATTGAGTACAATGCCCCTTTTGGGATGTACCTTACCAGACACCTGCAGCAACTGGAAAGACCCCAAAAGTACCTCACCAAGAGGATGAAAGGGCTCAAACAGATGCCATATGCTGCCCGGTTAAAGAAACTCCAGCTCTACTCAGTGACATACCGCCTGTTCAGAGGAGATCTGTGCCTGACGTATAAAGCCATGTCCAACCCGGAATTAATGGACATGCTGCACCTCAGAAAATCCAAATCCCATCGAGCTACGCTCGAGACTTGAACCTCAGCACTGAAATAAATAGGACATGCTGGAGGGACAGATTCATAACCCAGAGGCTCCCTTCACTCTGGAATAAAATCCCAGTCCAGGTTAGGCAGAGTCCCTCATTGACTCTCTTCAAGAGGAATCTTGATGAGTGGATGGGAGATCGTAGGTTTACCCCGGGTATCACTTCTGTGTCACTGTTAGATAGAGGCGTAGTATACTAACCTCGAAAAAGGGCATAGCAAAATAAATTTAAAATGGGTGGCGAAAGCCAAACACATTCTGGCTAGGCTTATAAATGCCCTAGGGCAGATAGCCTAGTATGAACCTATGAACCTATGAACATGTTCAGGCCTCTATGCCTAAAAAACAAATAAGAATGGCCGAAGATCTTGTAACTCTAATCTGGGGAAGCCAACCACCCCCTTCTTAGAGACCTAGGACTGAAGTTGTTTATGAATGTTCTGACCAGGATTCTGATTTTTCTGATTCTTCTGATGATCTGGATTTACCCTTATCTACGTATGAGGATTCTAATGCAGAGGACTCTGTTCCCTCTGCTTCCCCTCCAGAGGATTTTTCTTTTGGTGAAATCTTACATACTCTAAGGGAACATTTCCACTGGGAAAGCCAGGATTTTTCTGATTCAAAAAAGAGGCTTAGGGATTTCTTACTCCTGCCTCAGCATAGGCATTTAGCTGTACCTCCTGTACTAGACATTGTTGATGATGCCTTTTCGGAATTTAGTTTGGCCCTTGATTCTTTGCCTCCTGCTCCCGGAAAACCTGACAGATATTACAGGGTTCCTGATTCACACAAGTTCCTTTTTAAAAATCCTGTTGCGGCTCCAGAGACTATTTCTCAGGTACCCAAGGGCATTAAGGCTTCTACTGCTAAAAATCCTACCCCTTCTGATACAGACTCCAGGGTGCTGGATAGATGGGGTAAGAAGGTTTACACTTCTGCAACCTTGGCTATTAGGGCTTTAGACTGCCAGTTTCATATATTAAAGTATCAACAACATGTTATTGTATTGCTAAAACAGAAAATGATGTTGATTCCTGACTGTGCTGAAAACAAAGAATTACAGGATTTAATGCATTCTGCTGAACAGGTTGGAAAACATACTTTGCAATGTGGATTTGATTCATTAAAGGCCTCTAGCAGGGCTGCTGTTACTGGGTCTGTGCTCAGAAGGCATGCTTGGCTTAAGGAGCAATCTTTGACTGATCATGTTAAAGCTGAGCTGTTGGATGCTCCCTCAAATCAGGACCGTCTGTTTGGCAACAAAGCTGAGGAAGTTCTTAAAAAGATGGAAGATAAAGCTAAATCTATGCAAACTGTTGATTTCTTACAAGTTCAGCCTCCAAGATTTAGTAGGCATTGGCCATCTCAGAATTGGTCCTTTCCAGCCCCTTCCAGGTCTTCTCAATCCAAACCCAGACACAATAGAAACCCCAGGTTTCAGTCCCAGGGGACACACAAGACTAAGCAGTGGGGGGTTTCCACATCCAAATCTGGGAGTAGTAAGACTCCCCCCTATGGAAAACTGTCTCAATGACTTGCTTTTAAAACTTCCAAGCACTTCCCAACTGAATGTTCCTTTAGGCGAAAGGATTGGTCTGCAGGCAAAAAACTGGGAACTCATTACCCAGGACAAATAGGTTTTAAATATAGTGTCCCAAAGATACAGATTTCACTTCCACACATTACCAACACCAAGCGGGTGGCCAGATCTACCCCCAAATCGGCAGGCAGAGGCCCAAAATCAAGTACTCTCCCTCTTAAGCATGGGGTCTATTCAGTTGGTACCAGAAGAGGAAAAGGGACAAGGTTTCTATTTGAGACTTTTCCTGGTACCCAGAAAAGACAATTCTTGGCGTCCTATCCTGGACCTTTCTATCTTAAACACCTTTCTGGTGATTCCAAAATTCAAGATGCTGACTCTTCACCAGCTGCTTCCTATGCTAGGCAAAGATGCCTGGTTGGCAACACTAGACTTAAAAGAAGCATACCTGCACATCCCTATCTGGGAGTCTTGCAGAAGATACCTACGCTTCAAAGCAGGCTACATGCACTATCAGTTCTCTGCACTGCCCTTTGGCTTATCTACTGTGCCCAGGGTATTCACAAAGTGCCTAGCTCCAGTCATTGTATTTTGCAGGCAAAAAATATACCCTTACCTGGACGATTGTCTAATTCAGGCAGAAAGCCAGGGCATACTTTTGAATCATCTGGCTTTTGTTCAAAGTGTACTGACTTGTCTGGGGTACACCATAAATGAAAATAAATCACACCTGGTACCCTGTCAACAAATTATATTCATGGGAGCAAGCTTGAATACAACTTCCCAGATGGCTTTCCTCACGCCAGAGAAACTTATTAATTTGACAACCTACTTCAAACAAGTGGCCACAAAAACCCAGCTATCTGCAAGGCAAATACTGCAAGCCTTGGGGTTCATGGCCTCCTGCATTCTTCTAATTCCATATGCAAGGCTGCATATGAGGAAACTACAATTGTATCTCAAAAGCCTATGGTGCCAACATTCCCAGGATCTAGAAGCAATTATTCCTATCATACCTTGCCTAGAGTTCCTGTGGTGGGCAGAGGCCTGCCACCAAAACAAGGGACTACCATTCACACTACCCCCTGCCACCCAAACTTTAACAGACACATCAGACTATGCCTGGCAGAGAAGTGCATTCAGGGCAAATGGAAACCAAGTCAAATGCACCTGCACATAAATCAAAAAGAAATGTTAGCTGTACAGAATGCTCTGACAGCCGACAAGGACCACATTCTTCCAGGACAACTAATGGTAAAGACGGACATCAACGCTGTCATGTTGTACATAAACAAGCAGTGGGGGGACACATTCTTACCCCCTCTGCAGACTAGCCATGGCATTGTGGAACACAGCCTTGAGCTACCAAGTGAATCTACAAGCTCAGCTCCTGCCAGGAAAACTAAATACACTGGCAGACGGACTAAGCAGAAACCTCATGGACCCACATGAGTGGAAACTGGAACCAAGGATTTTCAACATGTTGACAAGCAAATGGGTGAGCCCATATATAGACCTGTTTGCCTCCCCCAGAACCATCAGTTGGACAAATGTTGCACAAAGATTCCCCACAAGCTGGTTTGGAAAGTGGATGCTCTGTTCTTCAGCTGGAAAAACCTATCAGTTTATGCCTTTCCTCCTCTGCCTCTGCTCCCCAAAGTGCTACTAAAGATCAAACAGGACAAGCCAAGGACGATTTTAATTGCACCAGACTGGCCAAGCCAACACTGGGTACCCCCTCTTGTGCAATGTGTCATGCTTGGCCCCATGGCACCTGCCTCAGACTCCTTCCCTGTTGTCTCAGCAGGAGAACCAGCTTCTGCACCCTCCGCTGCAAACCCTGAACCTAGCAGTCTGGCTAATTACCTAATCTCTCCTTTACCATCCCTCAGTAAATCAGTGATGGATATCATTTTAGAAGCAAGGAGGCCTAGTACTAGAAAATCTTATGCTGCAAAATGGAAAATATTCTGTGCCTGGAACCAGTCTCAAGGAATGAGCGTAGCAGCACCCAGTTTACCTCAGATTCTACAATACTTGACTGAGATGCTTTATAAGGGCTTGTCGTTTTCCTCCATCAAAATTCATGCCTCAGCCATTTCAGCTCATTATAACACAGAGCCTCCCCTCTTCTCTCACCCACTACACAAGCCGTTCCTTAGAGGGGCCAAACATTTAAGGCCACCCAGGAGTGCTCCAACTCCAGCCTGGGACCTTAACTTTGTCTTGGAGAAACTCACTATTCATCCTTTCGAGCCAGCTGCTACTGCAGATTTAAATTTCCTTTCTTGGAAAACAGCTTTACTTTTAGCAATCACTTCAGCAAGAAGGGTATCTGAATTACAGGCCCTTATAGAAGTGGAGCCTTTCATGCTGACAGGGTGACCCTCCGAACCAATCCCTCCTTTATGCCCAAGGTGGTATCCAGTGTGGCTCTTTATCAGTCCATTCATTTGCCTACCTTCTTTCCTAACCCACAGAACAAAGGGGAATGTATACTGCACTCCTTAGATGTGCACAGACGCCTTAGTTTCTACTTGGACTGGACTAAACCTCAAAGGAAATCTGAACAACTGCTGGTGGCAGCTGGTTGCATTTGCTGCAGGGACAGAGGGGAAAGCTATTTCAAAGCAAACCATTTCAAAATGGATATGCAACTGCATTCATTTCTGCTATAAGCATCATGGAAAAACTATCCGACAGGGCATCAGACCCCATTCAGCCAGGACTGCATCTACCTCTACAGCCTTTCTCAGAGGCATGCCTACCAGGGACATCCTAGAAGCTGCTACCTGGAGTTCTGTACATACTTTTACCAAACATTATCATTTGCCAATTTTCTCTCAATCCAGAGCTGGCTTTGTGACTGCAGTCTTGCAGGGCCTTATAGCTGGTCCTAATTCTATTTAAATTCATCCTCCTCCCAACCTTAGCTTTGGGAATCTACCCAAATGTAATGACTGCAACAGTGAAACACGAAGAACATAGTACAGTTGTGTACACTTACATAAATGTAGATGTTCAAGTATATTCACTGTTGCAGTCCTGGTTACCCTCCCTCCAGCCCCCTTTCTTCTTTTGGCTATATCTCTACTTTCCCTTACTATGCTCAAAAGCTCTTTGGTGTATTTGCTTTTTTTGTTGTAGGTATATCCTTGTATTTATAGATTTAATTGCTTCCCATATTGGGTGCACCTGACATCTGGGGCAAGAAAAACTGATGTAATGGCATCGGCTGCATGTTTTATACCCCTGACGACCTGACGTCATGGAAGAAGGGACAGCAGGAACCAAGACTTTGTTAATCAGGCGGACTGAAGGCTACTGCAAGCAGATAACCCAAATGTAATGATTGCAACAGTGAATACACTCTAACATCTACATTTATGGTAAGTGTACTTTCCGCCCAGTCTACGGAATGTGGCATCCATAGAGGTCCAAAAACTATTGCAAAAAAGAGTCATCCACCCAGTCCCAGCAGACCAGCAAGGATCTGGAACTTACTCGAGATTCTTTTTGGTGAAGAAGACAGGGGACTGGAGACCTGTTTTGGACCAAAGCAGACTCAACAAATATGTGGTAAAGATGAAGTTCCTGATGGTCACGCTTCAGTCCATAATCCCGTTCTTAGGGAGGGACAATTGGATGTGCTCTATAGATCTCCAGGATGTGTAATACCATATCAAAATGGCCAGGCCATCCAGGGATCATCTGCGCTTCAGGCTGGGAGCCAGTCACTTCCAGTTTCGGGCCTTGCCCTTTGGTCTCACTACAGCCCCCAAAGTGTTCACCAAATGCATGGAGGTGGTCATGGCTTACTTGAGACATTTAGGAATCTGGGTGTTTCCTTACTTGGACGACTGGCTCCTCACCGCTCCCACCAGGCATCAACTTATTCGGGCATGGGACACTGTCTTCTTAGATCTATGTTTCCAACTGGGCATTACGATAAATTCAGAAAATTCTGCTTTATTGCCATCGCAGTGTACAGTGTTTATAGGAGCAGACTTAGACACGGTCAGCATGTCCCTAAAGCTCCCTCCAGAAAGACTGCTTACCCTACAGCGATTATTGCAATACCCCTAACGAGATCTCACATGTGCATTCTTCAGTGGCTGCTATTCACACAGTGGACATTTCTTGACTTACCGATGAATCACCCAGTTCTGATAACCAGCTCTTGCAAGGACTATCTTCGGTGGTGGCAAACGTCTGAGACAGTGACTATGGGACGTCCATTTGTCCTCCCGGCTCCAGTTGCAACAGTGACCACGGACGCCTCCCTGATCGGGTGGGGGGGCATTATCAGGGACGGACAGCCCAAGGTACATGGCAGGCTCACGAGGCTCATTTGCACATAAATGTCGTGGAGATGAGAGTGGTTCTTTTAGCGTTGCAGTCCTTTCAAGACTCTCTTCCTCTAGGCACGATTGCGATCCAGTCAGACATGTCCATAGTCTGGTACATAAACAAACAAGGCGGAACCAAATCTTACCCCCTATGTCGAGAGGCTCTAAGATTCTGGAAATGGGTAGAGTCCACCCAGCGCTTTCTGATAGCAACGCACATCCTGAGGAAATCCAACGTGATTGTGGACAGACTCAGCAGAGCTATACTGTTGGCTCACGAGTGGTCTCTCAAGAATGAAGTAGCGGAAATGATTTTCTGCAGATGGGGCCAGCCTTGCTGCGACTTTTTTGCTACCCCCACAAACACGAAGTGCAGCAACTACTTTGCCCTGATCTCTCAACAGGGACAACCCCCGAGGGACGCACTTGTCCATGATTGGCCTCCGGGACTCCTTTATGCTTTCCCTCTGTTTCCCCTGATTCCCAAAGTCTTATAGAAAGCCAGTTTTCTGAGCAGGACACTTATCTTAATAGCCGCATATTGGCCTTGTCAAATTTGGTTCCC